>NW_024070203.1:40746490-40934988 GCF_014754425.2 Oryx dammah
ACTGGACCACCAGGGAACTCCCTACATATGGTATTTTTAAAAACAGCCTTTAAGCTTAAGTGTGAATATATCTGTAAAATAAATCCCTAGAAATTGAATTGTTGAAACAAAAGTCCTATATATTTTTAATATTGATAGATAATATTAAAGGGCCATCTGCAGAATCTGGAATGATTCACATGACCTCGACACTATATTGTGTTATCATGTTTCAATGTTGGCCAATTTAATAAGCAAAAAAATGATTTCACATGGAAGAAGCTAACACAGTTAGCTCATGGAGCCAAGATTCACACTTAGGACTATCAGACACCTAAGTCAATGCTCTTTTTCTCATCTTAACCTAGTTACAGAGACACAGTTAGGAAAAAGGCTCCCTGTATAACCACAGAGATGACAGCACATTTGTAGACTCCAGCATCCTCTGATTTGAGAAGTCAGGCAGGAAGGATATGAAGTCTGGGTAAGCACAGATATAAGTGAACAGCCAAAATACAAAGAGAATAGGAAGAGGGGGATAGTAAGAGTCACCACTGACATAAGCCAATGAGACCTTGGAGACACCCATAGGACACACTGAAAGAGGGCATGGTGAGGAGATATCAGTCACCCCAAAATGGAGCTCTGACTTGACTTAAACAACCAGTGTTACTTCTCCTCCATCAGCCCTCTAGAATCCTTATTCTTATTCTCACAATGGTATATGTACAGGTTTTGTTTCTGAAACATTAATAACAGACTTTTCATCCTATGCAGTAGGATTTAGCAAGAACCATGTTTCTCTAGGACTTGTCTTTCTTTCTTTTTTCTCTCTTTCTCTCATCTTTCTTTCCACATTTTTGAAATACTGTGTTTGAATCAATGGAACAAATGGTAAGTAAAAGCATCCCAAAGACTCTCCTTTCATTAAAAAAAAAAAAAAAAAACTTAGATAAACCAATCTTTTCCAATAAGAAGAGAAAAAAGAAATAGCAGACCCAACATAATAGTCTTTATGGCCTCATAAACCACAGTACCACCCAAGATGTTAACAAGCTGGCATGTTTTGAGCATCAAAGATAGTGAGGAAACTGTGTTTACATGTTTGGCACAAAAACTAATGAGGAAAGTCAATTGGCCCTTTGTCTTGAGGGTCTGAAGCACTGAGCTCTAATGTTTGGTTTCTTCGTTGGCACTTGTTCAAGTAATCGCTCGTGGCCTGACAAAGCCGCACTTGTGTTTTATTACTGGCCATGCTGAACTCTCCCGCGTGAGCTGTGTTGTCTCTCAATAGAGTGCTGCAGCCGAGGGCACACTTATTTGAAAACACTAAATCAGAGCATGATGATCTTTGCCCAAGCAGAGCAACTCAGAGAACAACAAAAAAACTTGCAGAGTACGCTGCCTTTTGTTTGCAGAGGGAGGGCAGTGAGGACAGGAGGAAGATAGCCCCAGAGCCTGCGACACAATGATTTGGAAATAGGAGCTATTAAACCTACTTTGTAAGAGAAATCTTTCCCCCTCCTAATCATGGAAGCGGTGTTAATATCAGAACCTGACTTAATGCATCACAGGGCAGGATCTGATCCGTGAGCCCTCGACTCAAGCCTGCAGGGGCAAGAGACGTCAAGGTGACCCCACAGGCCTTTTCTCCCTGGAATTCTAAGGTGCTGTGCAAG
Source organism: Oryx dammah (assembly GCF_014754425.2). Taxonomy (NCBI): domain Eukaryota; kingdom Metazoa; phylum Chordata; class Mammalia; order Artiodactyla; family Bovidae; genus Oryx; species Oryx dammah. The sequence goes on from NW_024070203.1 coordinate 40,748,149, forward strand.
AGTATCATGTTACTCTGTGAGGAAGCTGACTTTGGCTTTGAGAATACATTCTGGTAGGAAAGGAAGGCTTCAAAGTAGGTCAAGCACAGTGTTTGTAACTTTTCTCATTAGCTCACTTTTTTTTTAACCTTCTTTCCTGCTTTTTCTTCTTCCTTTTATCACTATTTGTATTATTATTATTTTCCATTTAGAGTTAGAGATGCCTTGGACCATCCTGGAATTTTTATCTGCACCACTGAACAAGTATCCAAACATTTGGCTGCTATTTTCAAAGTTCTGAACCAGAAACGAGGACTCCAAAATCTGGTTGCAAACAACATTTTTTAAGTGACAGTTTTGGCAGTCTTACCTACAAATCCAGTAAAAATAAAACCTAGAACAGTTTGTTCTTATACTATTTCTAGTACCAGTACTGTGAAGAAAGTACTGAGCTACACATAATTAAATTTATTTTTCCTTTAAGTGACTGAAATTTTACATGTTCAAAACAGGAAAATTTGGGCTAGGTTAAGAGACGGCCTTGCCTTTGCCAAGTCCTTGAAGTTCTCCCTGGCTGTCTGCCTCCCCTCAGATTTTTTTCCTGAAGGGTGTAAGTGTACACTCAGCCCCGCCCCTGCCACTGAATGAACCTGAGCAATGCCTCTGCTGAGAAGATGCTGAGAATTATCCCTGGGGAAGTCACATGATGTAAATTTAAACCTTTAGAATATTCAGATTTTATTTAACTAAAGTGTCATCTCTCTACCTTTAAATAAGCAATATTTTCTGCTAATTACTTCTTCAATATTTATTTTGTAAAATGAAGAGGATGCTCATCCCAGGAATGCTTCTTCTGACAATTGGGTACCACTTTTAAAAAAAGAAAAAAACTTTTAATTTTATATTTGAGTAGAGGCAATTAACAATGTTGCAATAGTTTCAGGTGAAGGGCAAAGGGACTCAGCCATACATATACATGTATCCATTCTCCCCCACACTCCCCTCCCATCCAGGCCATGACATGGCATTGAGCAGAGTTCCCTGTACTATACAGTAGGGTGTTGTTGGTTATCTGTTTTAAACATAGCAGTGTGTACATGCCAATCCCAGACTCTCTAACTATCCCATTCCCCATTCTTCCCCTCTGGCAACCATAAATTCGTCCTCTAATTCTGTGAGTCTGTTTTTGTTTTGTAAATAAATTCATTTGTATCCTTTCTGTTTTAGATCCCTCATATAAGGGATGCCATACAATATTTCTCTTTTTTATATATCTCAAGCTTTCACAGTTCCTGCAGGAAGGAAAGCATTAATTTTACATGCAGGTGAAGTCATTCCAAATTCCTATTCCTGTTGTTAGCAATATTTACTCTTGGGTAATGACCTGAGTGTGCCAGAAACACAAATGACCTGTTGGTGGTTGTAGAATAAGTAAACACGTAGAAGCTTCCTAGAATAAAACAATCCGTAAGGCGGGGGGAATAAAAATGGTGGGCTCCTGGCCTTCGAAATCCACCTAAGGCGATACCAAGTGAAGTCTCCTACTTGAAGTCCACCGCCCTCGCCAGTGGAGGAGGGCAACGTGTTTAAACAGGATTTGCCTGTATTAATCGGCAGTTCTATCCTGGGCCTTGAGATCAAGGGAGATCTCCTGGGAAGGGATGAGCCCCCCTCCACGCCCCAGTTCCCTGTCTGCCTCTGCTCCCTGTCACCCATCTCTCCTCCGCTCATCCTGCGTCTTCCCACCCCGCGCAGGCACCCAATATTGCTTCTTCCCGCAGGCTTTGCTGCAAAAATGTCAGCCATCACATCGCAGCAGCTCACAGTCAGAGCTCAGATTGCGAAACGGAGCCAGGAGGTGGAGGGAGGGGATGGAAAACAGGAACTGCGCTCCTAAGCTACTTCTCCACGGAGGAGCTGTCCACAGCCTGCGCTCTGGATGGATGCACTCAGGCTGCGGAGGGGCAGGTTCTGCGAACCGTCCTGAATCCTTACCCAAGGAAACAGGCTGCTCGGCACAGAGGGACCTGAGGGCCTCCTGACCTGCCCCCTCCAACTCTCACCTTCTGCGGATGATTCACTCAGTATCTATCGACGTGAACGTTAAAAGCTAACCACTATCATGGTCTTTTATGGCAAAAATTCCACCTCCCACCTCCATTGGGACAGGTATGCCTTGCCTATAAACCATTTGCAGTTTTAATGTACACAGGGCCTTTTTGTGAAACATAAGCTTAAATAAATTTGTTTGCAACCTAGAGTGGTATATATACATATCTATGAATACAGTCTATATATGTCATAATGTGTACTATATTTGCTATATTTTACAACACATATTCATACGTATCATAATGTTTAGCAGTGGTGGCTCAAGTGGTAAAGAATCTGCCTGCCAACGCAGGAGACACAGGTTCCATCCCTGGACTGGGAAGATTCCCTAAAGAAGGAAATGGCAACCCACTCCAGTATCCTTGCCTGGAGAATTGCAAGGACAGAGGAGCCTGGCAGCCTACAGTGCATGGGGTCAAAAAGAGTCAGACATGACTGAGCAACTGCATATATATATGTATATCATAATGTCTACTTAAATGTATACTATCCATTCTTTGTGTAAATACATTAGGCTACAGAGTTAGCTTAGTCATGAAAGGAGTGTTCTACCTTCAATACCTGTAAGTCATGGGGGTATGGGATTCACTCACCAAATGTGGAAGAACCAAGGCCAACCAAGTATAATAATAACAACAATCTATGAACAAGTGTGAATTTCACAGTGGGAACCATACCTCAATAGAATAAAGATGATAGCTTGGTGCTTTTGGGTCCCTCTATTGGTGTGATCACCATGTGACCAGTCTTAGCATTCCCCAGGGATCATCATGCCTAAGGCTGATGAATTAGACCACCTGGATGAAAGCTAGGCATTTAGACAGTGAGTCAGGTGACAGTGCAGTACCACCTGTTCAGGGAACTGGAGGTAGATCGAAAGGTAGGCAGTGGGGAAAGGTAAGAGAGGGAACCTTGAGTAATTTCCCTCTAGAAGTGAAATATTTTCAGACAGTTGTTCAGATTACAAAAACAAAGTTGTTCAAAACCAAGCCCCCAAATTTTTGAGTAGCACCATAAAAATTGACACTGAATGGTAATGAATTAGGAAACACATTATCATCTCCTAAATATATTTCACAAAATTGTGACAAAAAGAATCATCTTGTTTAAATAACTGTTTTTTTTTATTAATTGGGTGTTTATCATAGTTATAAGAAAAGAAAATCAGAAAGCACTGATGTATGCAATCACAAACAGTAGGTTCTGTGTATCACAGAAATCCAGAGCCTTCATAAACCAGTTTCACAGTCTATTTCCTTGGAGGACCATTACTCTTTGGTTTCTCCATCACTTTAAAGACACCAAGGTAAATAAATAGCCCCAAATCTTATGTGCTATTTAAGCACAGTCTGAAGATGTTGATAGCATCATTTTCTGGCTAATAAGTTTGTGCATTGATTTATAAAACATAATTTTATAAGCATTTAATGATAGCAATTCATTCAACATTTTTCCAAATATTAACCGATAATACCTATTGTTTCTTTTGCAAAAATTGTTTAATAATAGAATTGTCATTACTTTAGCTATGATGGACTTGAATATCACAAATAAGTTGGCTACATGGTGTTATTGATACTGGTATTTTTGTGGAAGTCTATAGGCCATTTTATCACTGAAAAACATTCAACTTAAAAAATTTGAGACAGAGTTTTCATACAACCCCAGTTGTTTTAAAATAGTTGCGAAGATAATAAGTTAGCAGCTTGTAAAAAGTTAGAAATGTTTTTCATAACTAAGTTTGACATATTTATGAACTATCAGTAGTCTCAATAGAAATTCAGAAACTATTACCATAGATTTTCATTAAAATTTAAAGTTTATAAATAACAAATTATGACATATTTTACTTTTTAAAAAACAAAAAAACTGATAAAGATATTTATCATCTCAGTTTGATGAATTCTGCCTAAGGTCATCAATATAATTGTATTATGATATTCAAACAGTGGCAGTAAATTTCCCTCCACTCTCTCTGTGCTGTTAGATTGCTTCTAACTCTATTCTGAACTATTAATACATTTTTCAAAATCAACTTTTTAAAAATGTCAGGATATGGGGCTACTTTATAATTAGTTATATTTTTACCACTAACAGGATTCTTTTAATTTAAGGATATACTGTATGGAGTGTCATTACTTATATATGTTATTTTCTCCTGTCAGAGAGAGATGTTTGATTGCTAGGCTGGATATAAAACAGAAGACCTACTCAGTAAATGGTTATGGTTTTTACTCTTTTGGTTTTATAATAAAAAAACAGGTATAGTCATTCTACCTATCAAAAAAAAAGTGAAAACAAATATTTCTGAAGTGATTCTGAGAAATCACCCTACAGTCTTGTTCATAGCTCTTAGAAAATAAAAATATGGCTTTCAAGTGATTGAGTCTTTCCCTTAATTTAAAAACTGATGTTTTAATATAGATATTGATGACCTGATGCTGTTCTCTCTACATTGTACAATTTTTTGACCTTCAGAATTATTCATAACCCTCAAACATGGCCCTGTGTCTTAAGCATGCCTTTGAAGTCTTTGACTAGATTCAATGTTTACAAGGTTTCTCTCTGCATGAATTGGGTCCTGTTGTTACCATACCATGTCTGAAAACCAAAGAGAAATGGAATTATGTATCAACACATATATGATTCATCCTAGTTCTTAAGAATGACTTGATAATTTGACTCAGCATTTTAGGAACTGTTGAAATATAGTTATAATTTAATTTCATTTATCTAGATTGACTTCTGGTAAGTATCTAATGTAACATTTCTTTGGAAAACTGAAAGCCCTTCCTAAATATCCAAAGGTCAATTTGATCATTTCAACCATGAGAACACAAGATAGCTTTTCCTGTCTCTCATTTTCAACCTTTCCAAGGGTTCCACTGAGTAGTGAGATAATGCAAATGGACCAAAGCTCCAAGCCAGGCTTCTACAGAGAAAATCTGAGTCCTGCAAGTTCGATTAAGCTAGCTAATTTTCAGTCCAACAAGCTAATTTCCAGACAGACTCTTCTGATGTTTTCCCTCTGTTTGTAATTTGCATCATTAAATAGCTCGGTGTTTCAAAGCGAACCCAGTACTAAGGTCATAGGGCTTTGTGCTAAATAGCAACCACCTCGATTTTTTTTTTTTTTTTTAAGGAAGAAACAGAAAGCAGCTGATCCTGCTGTAGCATGGTTTTCTTTCTTTTTTTTAGCGAGAAGAGGCTGGAGTGTCTTGTGGATCACAGAAATTTCGCTTTGGTTTGGAGAACAGCTTTCCTCAGTGTCTTTGTGCTCCAGAAAGCAGCCCAGGATCACAGGTGGCCTTGATTATCAAGATTTTTTTTTTTTAATGGTGTCCCCCTCCCTTTTCTGGAGCAGCAGGACATCTCCCTGACATGAATATCTCATTTTTCATGGCACAAAATTAAAAAATCTTAAAGAGATATGCAAAACCTAAATTTAAAACATATAAATCTACCGTTGAACTTCAAAAGGTAAAACTGGTCAACATCACTGGGGCTACAAAAGGTATACAGGCGGATAGGTGGAGTTATGGCTTTTCATGGCCAATTTTCCCTAGAAGGTTTCCAAAGGACTGCTTCTTAACAACACGCCATGTACAGAGAAAGCAGGAAAACACCTCTTCTCTCTTACCTATGCGCCTCAAGAATAAAATCATTTCTCTTTGTCTCTGTGGTCACAGGAATACGTAACTTGGGCTCACTGGCACCCTGGAGCACTGTTTCTACCCTTCACGCAGAAAGTGGGTGCTAGTATTAAAAAATCTTCAATCATGTAACTCCAAGCCATTCATATTAATGTGCACGAGTGAAATGACCCTTTCTGTTCTGCAGTGGAAAAAAAGGAAGACCATAAAATGCTCTCTGCGTCCATCAGGACAACCGCACAGGCACAGATGGGAATTTTTCTCTGAAGTGGGACAGCACTGCCTTCCTGCAACATGACCTACTGATTGCAAAGAGTTTCTTTGGAAACCCCATAATTTGTCATTGACCCACCTCTGCCATATCACACATTCCTGAGCCATCCTATAGCAATGTTCCTGGGAAGTTAAGAGATGGCTCAGAAGAAAAACTGCCATCTCTAACAAAGAAATGCAATACATATTTGTCGCGGGGAAAGAACTAATTCAATCGACGGTATCTCTGGGTTTCTATTTTGACTCGAGTTGTTTTCAGTACATTCTCCATGCGTCCCACAAAGTTAGAAAGTATATTTGAAGAAATGCCACCATGTTTGATACTGACTGAAAATGGCACGCTCAGGGATTTGTTTTCCTGAAAAGATAGCCCAGAGAATTTAAAAACACACAATGTAGAAGAATTAGGCACGTCCTGGGATGCCATGAAAATGTAGCTAAGCTTTTGCCAGACAATAATGAGATGTGACTGTTGCGAGGTATACATGTGAAAATGTCTATGTCCTTTCACTGACACTGGCTTTTACTGCCACAGGTGAACTTGGGGATTATAAAACATTCCACCGATAGAAGGAACACTTCCCGCCCCCCCACCCCCACCCCCACCGCCCACCAACCTACAGTTCACTAATGCTAATCTCTCTCAAGTGTAATACCTTTCTCTCCTGTCTGGTCCCTCGGTTGTTGGCTTCAGGATTAAGTATAGCACTTACCCCTTCACATCGTACTCTTAAGAGTAGGATCATCTGGTGGGCAGGTACTGGTTTGAGCACAGTGCTGACACAATGTTTGGCATACTTGCTGAACCAATCACACATAGCATTCAAACACATTTCCTTTTTCTTTTTAGAACTGTGTTGTAGTATCTCTTGATAACATTTCAGCTGTTTTGAAAAGTTTTAATTTATTGGGGTGAAGGGTGAGGGGAAACTATTCAAGGCCCTCCCAACAAAGACAGAATGTTAACAAGATCCATTAGCAGATTAAGTGCGAGGAAACACATACCTCACACAGAAACAGAAACCAAGAATTTACCCATCAGCAAGGTATACAAATGTTTTGGTGTAAACACACCTATGATTATTTTTATTTTTTATATTTATTTATTTACTGGCTACAGTGGGTCCCTATTTTGGCACCCAGGCTTCCCCATTTGTGGCTCCAGGGCTTAGTTGCCCAGCTATACATGGGACCTTAGTTCCCCAACCAGGATCAGACCTTCATCCCCCTGCACTAGAAGGCAGATTCTTAAACCCTGGAGCACCAGGGGAGTCCTGACCTATGGTTATGTAGATGGGTGGTTTCTCACATGAATTTACTATCCATTCCACTCTAGGGATGTTAGGAGAATGGGTGTACACTTAGTTATCTATGGGCTTCCCTGTGGCTCAGCTGGTAAAGAGTCTGCCTGCAATGCAGGGGACCTGGCTTCAATCCCTGGGTTGGGAAGATCCCCTGGAGAAGGGAAAGGCTACCCACTCCAGTATTCTGACCTGGAGAATTCCATGGACTGTATAATCCATGGGGTCGCAGAGTCAGAAATGACTGAGTGACTTTCACTTCACTTTTACTTTAGTTATCTATCTTTATTTACTTGCCTACTGAGATCCCATGGGCGGGGGTTGGGGGAGGGATATGAAAATACTTCAATAAGTGATACAAGAAAGTTTCTTTTGAGTACATTCCAGTGTATGCAAACATGACATATTTAATTAGTATTATATTCCATCGTTTAAAAGACACCCAAGATTTGAGATATGATAATTACCCTGTAACAACTTACAACTGCTAACTTCTTAGGTAACCAACCATAACTGCTACTGGACGAGTCCAGCAATAACACAACCAGAACTGGAAACTTACTGTTTTCATACTTCTCCATGGAAGCCGGCTAACAAGCCATGCACCTATGTTGTAAGTTCACGTGGCTCAAAGCAAAACAAGTCTGAACAGCTGCTTAAATAGATCATGAAAGGACTTGTGATAGGTGACAGATGTGTTATAAGGATGTTGTGTTTATCCATGGTACTTGGTTTGAAGAGAATCATCAGGCTTTTAATTTTGCTCTAGAAAAACTAGTTAGTCTTCAAAAAGCAATTCTGTGGCCCCCACTCTATCGGGTAGGCGCAGCATTTTCAAAGCAGCACCATGTTGTAAAAAAAAAAAAAAAGAAAAATGCCCTTTTAATCAGATTACCCTTGGCGAATGTCCCAAACCCAGGCTGGAGTGCCGTGCTTGTGGTTTTCTCAACAGCTTACACTAAGCCTGTACCATGGAAATAATCTACTTTTAAAACCCAGGAAACAAATCGACTGCTCTAAGGACATAAGTCGCTGTCATTAGGGAGTGATTAGGCTAAACATTTTTATACACTCTACCAGCCCACTTTGAAATTCTGTGTCTCTTGCCGGTAGGAAAAAAGGTACTTCAGGTGAGTGTTCAGAATGACCATGCAGAAAAGTTAATAAATCTGAATGAATAGAACAGCAAGAAGAATGAAGAGATTTCTTGTTTCAACTTTAAACTGCTAATACCTAAATCAGGATTTTCTGAACCAAAAATGGAGCATTGGGTCCTGTATTACAGGAAAAATATTTTTCCTGTATTTTACTTTTCACACACAAAAATATTTTCCTTTTTTGCATAGCATGTTTTCAAGGTTTAACACATCACATGCCCCTTTTATTTATTTTAGACAAGCATGTTTCCTATTGCACACTTTATATAGGAAATTCTGTGAGGATTAGGGAAATATCATTTTTAGAATTTATTGTCAGACCATTCATTTTCTTTTCTTTTCTTTTCTTTTAATAGGGAGCGTTAGGTTGGGGGATTTAGTGATCAATCTTGATGTTATATTGTGGAAATTACAATAGAATCCTAAATACATCCACCCTCTCTCTTCCCATAAGCCCTCTTTCCACAGACACAGGAAAGTGCTCTGGAAATAGAAGATTTCGAATCCTACATTCTGTTAACACTTAGTGCTATTCTACCAGTTAACATGTTAATACGCACTAATGTAATCCTTAGCACTGAGTTTCTTGATTTTAAAGTCACCTTTGAGGTTGTTTTCCTTTTTATTGTGCATTTAGTTTGTCTTTGAGAAATAGAAATAAAAAATATCAACCTGCCAAAAACACGTAGAAAATATAGATTTCTTTAAGGAAAGAAGCTGAATATACATTCTCAGCCAATGGATAGGGAGGTTTATTTTTTTCCCCCACAAGATTGAAAGGGATTGGATTTAAGACCGGGCTATTCTACTGGCCCAAAGCTCTGGCTCAAACAATGTTTGAGTCCTACTTTGGACATTCTGCTGATAGTTTCATCTCTAATTTATGAAACATTTCATTAATCCCCAATCTGTCAGCTCTTTCTTTGACAACAATAGAGGCTGACAGACAAAAGATTAAAATTTATTAAATACTCTACACTTAAGAAGTGTTTGAGACACTCTGTTCATTTTTGTCTGCCTTTCACCTAATTTTAAACAAACTATGCTCTTCACAGTTTCCTCAGAAACCAAGTAGACACATCAGCCAAACAGCATTTAAACACCAAAACATACAAAACTGAACCCCAATATACAGAAAAAAAAATCAAAATACAGCTATTCTTGAGCAGAATTGCTGGCATTCATATTAAATGCATCTCCTATCCCAAGTATTTCAAGCCTATATATATACATTTTTATATGTTCTTCTTCCTCATCCTCTCAGTACTCCCCCCCCTCCACTTTTCCAATCTCATAAATAATTCATGAACTGATAAATATGCAATTTCAAAAAGTGCAGACAAGGCAGCACTGCATTAAAAAAAAAAAAAAAGGCAAAAAGAAAGAGAAAGAGCTTGTGCTTTTTACACACAAGTCCTGCGCTGCACTTTACGGATGACAAATTTCCTAGTATTCAAGCCCTGTATTGTATATATGATAGTAGTGTGACTGCAATTCTGGTCAGATACCTTGCTAGACATGATATGAACTATGCAAAGAAGGCTGTAATACATAACATATAAACACTGAAGGAAATGAAGTTAGCAGTGTTTTAGAGCTGGGCACTGTACAGAGGAATTTTTGAATGAATGGTTTAATTGTTGACTCTATCAAGTAAAGGAGAGCAGGGACGTACAGGTTTTACTCTGAGGATGTTTCCCTACTGATAGATAACACCACAATCTCAGGGTCCTAAGGTCTCTCCTAAGCCACAGTCATTTCTTCGACATTATAAGAATGTTCTTCAGAGGTCAGTTTAACCAGATCAACAGTAAACTGTTCAGCCTGAGCTTGCAAACAGGAACAGGTGAAGCCACCCCATCGGAGAGCCAATATATAGAGCAGAGCCGAGAACCTCCATTTTGTGGCTAATTGCTTGATTACCAGCCTGAAACAAAATGGAGGCCAGCAGCTCAGGGCTGATGTATCAGAGGGGAATAAATGTGTGGCGGGGGTAAAAACGTCCCTTAAAGACTATGAATGATCCAAGCCGATAAATATTAAAGGTAATGGTGTCAATACAGATGGCATTGTACTTATATAATGCAAATAGAGATTATAGAAAGAAGGCACCCCTTGAAAGAGCTATTCTAGTATAGCAACAGTTAAGTTTTTTAAAAAAGAAACCTGATTTCTGCCTGAAATGTAACCTTTCAAATGAACACTTAAATTGGAAAACACCATGGGTAAGAAATAGACCACAGCATTTAATTTGGACCGGCTAGTTGGAAGCCTATATTTACTGTACTATAATTTCAAATTTAATTAAGTCACACTGCTGACGCCAGTAGCATCAACGCAGTAAAGATGATTAATTGCATGCGTAAATGAAATATAAACAGCTCTAAAAGTAACATTAATGCTGAAACTTGCACACAGAAATGGTATGATAAATTTAAAGATAAGTGCCTACCTGGTCTTTGAGGCACATGCCAAAATGGGGACGAGGGCCCCCGCATTTAAATGGAATCACTGTACCAAAAATATAACATTTTACAGATCATTATTTTTCTAAGACATGTGTCCAGCCTCCCCTTTGCCTCTCCTCTTGCACCTCGACCCCCAACATGATTTGTTATCTTCTGGAAGACTTTTCACACAATTTGCATTGTCATCTTATGGACTGCCTACCGGTGCACAAACATGAGCTGACACACAGCAATGGTGGGACTGCGCTGTCACAAGCCAGCTGCACCGTTATATATTCCACTTTGCTCCCATTGTACTTCCATCCACAGCAGCAGTGGGACAAAGGGCCTGACGGAGCTAACCACGGATTGTCACCTTGATTTGTCCAGTCTAGGAGATATGCAGAAATGAATTACATTCTCCTGCTTTATGAACACAACCCAGAAGCAAATAAGCTTGCAAACAGAATCTTCCAAACCATATTATCTAAGAAACATCAAGCATCTCCATAGATTCTACATGCTGCCTGGCTCCATAGGTGAAGAAATGCAGAAAGAACCATCCGATTAGTGAAGACACAGAAAAGCTCTCCTCCCATAATATATTCTTGACATTAGAGCCCCCAACTCTCTCTGATTGAGAGATATGTAATTTGTATTCTACTTAGCTTTTATTTTTGATGAACGGGATCACAACGCTTCAAAACGCAAACTTAAATCATATATTTTAAAAAAAATGTGCTATGGGAAATCTTGTAAATAAAGCTGTTATCTTTTTAAGAAAAAAAAACTGAGTTAAACTGAAATATTTTTCTTAAAAATGAGAAAATAAGTGGCTCTCCATGTTTGTTATAATACACTTTTTGCTAAACCCAGAGCCCATCTTTTTAAAATTTTGCCAGTGTTAAAGCTCTAAGCCTGAAAACACCCAAAATAGTTGTCTGCTAATGAGGAAATTTACTGGAAGATTTTCTGTTTTTTGTTTTTTTTCTTTTAATGCCAGTCATTTAATTTACTACTTTATTGACAAGGTGTTTGTGTGTCTTTGAGATCCAGGCAGTTTTAATAGCCACACATGGATAAATGGCAGACAGGGTCTAGTCATTTCTTTATGAAAAGATGCCTTCAAAATTGGAGAAAAGGGGAAAACTGTTTTTTTTTTTTGTAACCAGCTTTTTGAGGGAAGGATGATAAAGGAACATTTCTCTGTGACGCAAAGGAAGAAAAAAAAACTGTTGTCCTTTAAAACAAAATGACATAAAGATTATTTCACACACTCTTATACATTCCCTTAGAAATTCTTTCCATTTTTTTAGACAAAGCAGTGTGCTTGCTGATCCCCTCAAAGACACAAAACCAGAGTCTCATGTTTAAGAACTCTGCGCTACATAATGTAACATAGAGTTCATTTATTATTATTTTTTAAAGCTACTCACCTTGACAGTATACATAGAGTGCCTGGCTCTGAAGAAAAGCCTCAAGAAGCATTTCATTTGTTTGTTTTTTTCCTTTTAATTTATGAGGCAGAGCTAATCGGAAGATGAAGCGTTTAAACACCAAAATACTGCATTTTGTATCTGAGTATCTATTTAAAATACCCACAGCAAAAATATGTTCCATTCCAAAGACCTATTAATTTTGAATTTTAAATTGCACTATTCTATTGTCTTCCGCTTATACATATGGATTCTGCTCACAAGGCAACACTGGGTACCTAGTGTTTTAAATGGTGACTAGCAGGAAGCAACATGATACATGTAGTAGACAGTATGTAGGAAAAGAACATAAAGCCCGGCCCCATACAGAAATGCAAATGATACTTGATCAAAGGGCTGCACGTTCCTAGGGAAGGATTCAGGCAAAAGTAAAACCTCCACGTTAAGGAGAAAGCAGAAGTAAATCCTACACACTGTTTCCAACTGACTTAGGGAAAAAAATCTAAATGTATCCAAAAGTACTGTTGATTATTGTCCAGGGGAAAATGGCACAAATGTGCCTTTCCTCGGAATTCTCTGCAGACAATCCTCAGCGCTCTGCCGCCGTGCACCTGACTGCATCAGGATCAGGCTTGATGGTTACGGTGGGTGACAGAAAGGGGCCACTGCAAGTGCTATTATGCAGTTTGCACGGGGAGATTTCAGCACACTTCAGCTTTATCTAGTTATCTAGATAGTTGTGTGTTTCTTTTCTTTCTTTCTTTCTTTCTTTTTTCTTTTCTTTTACTAATAGTTGTGCCTAGCTTCCAATTCTGAAATCCAGTTTGGACTCTGTGACCACCATTTACAGAGCCCTGTGTTTTCAGATTTAGCATTATTTGACAGGTTTTCAAGTTGCTTTGGCATTTCAATCTGCTCTATAGTTGTAAATAAAATTCACATGTTCATGCCTTTGTGCCCGTGGTCCTCTTTGAAAGAGATGTAATGCCACTTTATCTCTTCATTTTAATGGTAAGTTCTGAAAATGAGATACAAAATACCAAGGTTTTCTCCTAACTTATAATAGAAATACATATTCAGTTTAAGGCTTTTACGAAATTTTTCGATTTTTAGGACTAAATGGATTCCTCAAAGCGTGTCTTTTGTGTTTTTAAAATGTAACATGTATATTTTTCTTTAAAGTTAAGCATGTCTTATTACACACAATTCTGAAATTTGGAGTTATTTGCAATTATTTTGTAATAAGTACAATTAAATCTCAACATGAAAGGTGGAGGAGCATTCTATAGTCATTAAAGAGGAAAAAAAATTGCCAAGATTGAAATTTTAAAGGTTTGAGATAAACACATACAATCAGTTACTATCCTTTTAAATCAGTAATTAAGCTTAAGGGGAAAAAAAATTAAGCATTCCTTATAGAACATAAATAAAATATTTGAAAACCGAAGATTTTGTCCCAGAAAATCTTAATTGGTCACCCTCTCTCCCCGCTGCATTCTCACTCCACATCAGAATGTTCTTTAGGTTAAAAGAGGGGAGGAGGCGCACATTCAGCGTTGCCCTAAACTTTCATTACATTTAAGAGCAAGGCAAGCCACACAAGTCTGCTACCTGATATATTATGGAGTGGGCCGTCTAAGGTTCTATTTTCCACGTAGGGTCAAGACTGCTGACATGGGATTAATCAGCTACTCCTCCTAAACCATGAATCAGAACAATTGCTGTCAGTTTCATGTGGTACAACTGCCTGGAAATAGGAGAGTTGGAAAGTGAAAGAACATATCAGGAATGTAGAAAAGAAAATGTTAGTGCATAGCTGTAACTCCAGTTGGGCTCCTTGTGATTTGGGATAGTAATCAAATTAAAAGATGAAATTCATGTCCAAATGACTTGGGAACATCTTTCTCACCTTTGTCTTTTCCCATCTAGATCTCGTTCCTTACATCAGTGGTGACATTTGATAAAAACTTCCCACTTGTTAACTCTCTTTCTGTAGGCACCACTTATGTTCAAGTCCACGTTTAAACATGTCTGTTGACCCAGGGTTAAATTCAAGGAAGCCTGTGCAAAATGTGTGTGGCTCTTCTGCATACATATTGCAAAGCCAACATTGTATTTAACCTCTCTGTGAATGTTTACATTACAGAATTGGAAAATACTAGGTGCAAATGTCTGGGTAAAGGGAAACTGAAATCCTTAACTATTAGAGAGGAGTGTGACAAGCTTCTTTGCATACCAGGATCCACTTAGATTTAAATGGCCTTCTTCCTAAATAAGATTGCTTCTTTTACTAAAAATGATATGAAAATGGACACTTACCGATCACATTTGGAAAAAATAACTATCTCTTGCATCCTAAATGATATTCAGAGAAAATCAAGAATTATTTTTCTTGAGGACAAAGTATCACATGCAAAAGCATTTTCTATTTGTTAGCATTCGAATTGGATTTTCTCAGGACAGCAAGTGTTAAGACTGTGTAATATAATATACAACCAGGCTACATGGGCAAAGGTGATGAATAATTGTGACATAAAAATGGACTAATATTTTATTAGGGGATAGAAAAATGTAGGGAATTTTTTAAAATGAAAATGTATTGCCAGTGATTAAATTTAATATTATTCAATAGCAATCTTTTGTTAAATTTTGAGATAGAGTTCTCTAGAAAATAGTCCTGCCATGATTAAAAAGTGAAAAGATGTCTTTATGTTGACAGGTTTTTTTAAAGTTAAGAGAATATGTTATTCAAAATATTAGGAACAAAAATTATCTATAAATATAATAATGTGTCATTTATAAATGTAATTAGCTCCCATGTACACTGAGATCTGCTTTTACATAACTGAGGATAAAAATGTATTTTTGTGTTTTGTGATGTTACCAAAAAAGTGTTCATAGCATTACATATTACATAAAAAAATTCAAATTGAAAGTATATCATGCAAAAATCATTCTATGAACCAAATTCACTCACCATCTACTAAAATTGTATTTTATCTTAGCCATATACATGGTACATATGGGCAACTAGAGGTTTGCTATTATTAAAACATACTGCAGAATTATTATGTTAAAAGAAATGAAATTATTCTAAAGAAGATACATAATATTAAAATTATATAATTTTATTTTAGCAAGCATAGTAAGTACTCATTTTATACCACAAAATTTCTATAGTTATCTTAAATGTAACATTTAATCTATCTATATTAAAGTTCTCAAGAAGGCAGAATGACATAAGAAAGAAATGATAGTAAGGGTAACCTTGTCAGAATTTATTCTTCTTCAAAAGAACCTGCCCTATCACTTTAAGACATTGCTTGGGAACAAATATAGCTGTCATCACCACCTCTTTAAGATTAGAACAGTATTTAAAGTGTTTTTGTCAATATAAATGTTTATTTGAGTAAATAGTATGGGGATTGAAATTAAAGCTATATTATTTCTTCAGTGAAAAATATTTTTGTTTGATAGGAAAAAGTGTAAAATGTTGTGAACATAGATTAGCCCTGTAGAAGTGATTACAAGAAACACTGTGTTTGGAAATAGCTGGCTTATTTTTACCTAAATAAGATAAAAGATTAATGCATTTGATAATTGATGAAATATTTGATTATAAAAATAATTGGTTACAGTGTAACTCAAAATGACTGTTTAACAGAACCCTGACAGTGATTTATAAGATGTTTGATAAAATTACTGCCACGTTTTCAAATTGTACAAGGTGGTCTAAATAATTGCTAAAAGGTTATTTAGAATGATTTTAATTTTTATTCTGGTTTTTATTATTGCTTGCAACATAAGTAAAAACATGATAAAAATATTTCCAAAGACTTCCATAAATGTACCTAGGTTTTATATATATATATATATATATATATATATATATATATATACATATATAATTTTTTTTACCATTTCTGGGATTTATTCTAAGTTGGAGCATTTAGTGCTATTCTTTCTATTTCAAAAGAAAATTCATAGTATCAATATAATTATCCTAACTCTTGAATGAAAGCATCATACGAAATTATTTATATAGCAAGTGGTATTCTGCTCCTTTTTTGAGAATGAGAATATTCTGCTTATCCAAAATTTTTTTAATGTGCTATATATATATTTTAAAAGATTTGATAAAGGTGGTCAGAGATGAAAACACATGCATGAATCTCAGAGTAAAATCAGGGTAATCGAGTACGAATAAAGATGAACAGGTTTAAGGCTTAGCATTATACCTGAATACCATTCCTGCCAAAGTCAAACTGCTGCAGAAACATAGAAGTGCTCCCAAAGAGAGCAAGGTGGGGGAGGCCGCAGAGGAAGAGCAAAGGGGGTCTTGACAGCCTTTAGGACTCGTACCTTTCTCCACAGAATGGTTTGCACTGAGAAAGGCTGGACACCCTGATCAAAGCCATGCTCAGCCTCTGGACTCTTGCTAATTTGTCCTCAATTATAGATGACCTTTAGGCAAAGAAGGAAAGAGAAATAATTCTGTATCATTTTAAATGGAATAAAATTAGTACTTTAAATTGCTGTGTATACCTGTACAACTGGACCTCAGACCATTTTTACTTGTCTTTTCTTTACCTACGTTTTGTCTGCTTTCTGAGTACCACTTGGGAGAAGAGTTTTAAATACTTATGTATACCTTTAGACAATATAATCAATACTTTATTATGCTCTACAAATTCCATTTTAAATCTACTTACAAGGATCAAGAAGCATTTGTGAAAATGATTTATAAAGCAGATTTTTTTCCTGTAAATAATTGGTGTAAACCCTTGATTTTTTTCTAATGAAAATAATATCAAAAAGGTTGCTAATTGCAGTAAAACCAAGCTATTCTTATCTCTACTTGAAAAAAAATCCCTTAAACGATTTGTTTACCAAATATATGGATACCTTGAAATTAGAAAACTGTCAAATATAATTTCAAGAAGAGAGAATTCTTTTGGCCAGCTAGGAATGCTTTAAATATATACCTGAGAAAGATTTTACTATTATTAAAATTACCTTTAAGCTTTATGTAAGTTTTTTTATTCAAAAAACAAAAATATTTTTAGCTAAATGCTGCTCTAAAAATCCACATGAAGGAAATAGAACTATCACTTGACAAATATATTGTCAAACAGGAAAAATTTTTAAATATCAACACATTCCATATAGGTAGTATTTGGTTAATAAAATTCCTCTTATAATTGGGAACTTACTCTCAGAGATGCTAAATCACATAAATTATCTAGTCTCTATTCAAATCATTTTATATCTTTAAAAATTATTTATGTCTTTCTTGCCTTATACCAGAGAAGTGACACTTTAAAAGCTTTCATAGAATTCTTTTGTTAAGAAAAAAAATCTTTGTAGTTATTTTTTTTCATTTTTTTAACTCCACTGTGTTAAATCTGAAAAAAATGCATAATAAGAAAATAAATCATCTACAATCCTAAGAGCCATAGGCAACTACTGAAAATATTTTGAAATATTTCCTTCCAGTCTGTTTTTTCCCTAGAATTTTGCTTTTCATATAAATTTAATATTATAAATTTTACATAACTTAGTATTCTGTACTTTTTTCCCGAAGTATATTAGAATTTTCCCACATCATTGAAAGCACTTTGTAAACAATTGTAAAGATTATGTGATAATCAATCATATAATAATGTTAGCTAAATCACTTTTAAGAAAATAGGGAAAGATAGTTGTTTGAATAATATTATGGTGAATACTTTTGTGAAGATTAAAAATCACCCTGAGTTCTTTTTTTCTTCCTTATACAGTTTAGAATTTCTTCAGTTATTTAAGACAAAAGAGAAAAATAAAAAACACTGAGTTATAGTGAAAATTGTTTATCAGATAAATAGCTCATCTTAAACAACACAATTTGCCTAAAAGCTTGCAAAGCGTCCCTCACTTGGGGGCATGTGAAAAGGGCTGTAATAAGAATAGCTGAGATTTGCTGGAGTCAAAGCTTATGGAAAGAAGAATCTGCAGGTTTAAAAGGTAACGCTATAATCTTGCATTTATTCGGAGCAAACCACAGATGTGCAGTGTGACCATTTGCAAATGTCATTTAAAAAGGACACACAGCTATGAATTCCATATTTGTTTCAGATAACCTTGTTGTTTTGTATGCTGAGATAATATTTGTGTGTGTGATATATGTACATTCACCTTAAAATGTTGTAGAGAATGAAAGTCACAGGAACTGCTAAATGAAATGATAAGGAAAGTGTGCAATCAGGTGTGTAAACAAGGTGTCCATCTGAGAATATTTAAGAATGTTTTCGGTGCATAAAGATCTTCTTTCTTTGCCACTTTCTCACTATAAAAAATTCCCCAGGAGAAAGAAATGGCCTGTTTATATCAATAGGGTTTTTGGAGATATTAAGAAATATCTTGCCAAAAAAAAAACCCCAGCAACAACAAAATCTCATCTTTATTAGACGGTATTTGTGATATACAGGCAAGATTTTTTATTTGCTCTTTCACTGATCATTCTAACTGACTGAACTGACTTGATCTGAATTGATGTTAAAGATACAATGGAATATCTTAAAATAAATGTAATGATCAATTGAACAATTTGACAGAATTTTTGTTTAGTTGAACAGTTATTTTGCTTAACTGATCATCTTATTTTGTTTGGGGAATATATTGTCTTCGTGTGTGTGTGTGTGTGTGTGTGTTTATGTGTGTATGTTGAGAGAGGGATGATGGCTAGGAAATTTCATGCCTAAGGAGAAACAGAAATGATCACAGATGCAGGAAGTATTTAAAATAACACACACAGGAATCTCTGAAGCCTTGATTACAAGTGTCAAATATTTCTCACAAGTTGCAACTATAAAATGATCCTGGCTCTATTACTTCAGAGAGCCAAAATATATGGTATTTGCATGTTAAAGATCTAAGTAGGGTATTAATTGTACTCTTTCTCATTGGAGTTTATTTTCAAAGCAAAGGGCACAGGGTATATTTAGAAATATGATTTGATATATCCATGCTTGCAAAGGGGAACCTGGTTGACTGAAATGATTTTACAAAAATGAATATGTCCCAAGATGTGCCCTCTCAGTTGTTTTGCTGGTTTATTATAATTTGGAAAAAGTAATCTAATCTCTACTTGTTAAAAAGATTATTTAATGTATTGATTTGTTTAAAATTTGGATACTCTTGATATCATGTGAGTTCCAGACATGCAAAGCAGAGAAAGAATTATGAGCCCAAACACAAAGGAAGGGTTTAAGCTTCAGTATCTGTTTTATTGCAACCCTCATTTTGTAAAGTAACAAAAGTGTTCATTCTTGAGTTAATGAAATAAGTAATAGTTTCCATTTTTTTTTCCCCAGCAAATTATCAAATTGAAGGATGAGCCATACTAAATTTGAAGGAAAGTGAAAACTTAAGATGTTCTTTCGTGTTTTCCTTGGGGGTGTAAAGAGAGATTTTTTTTTTTTTTCAATTTATTTTGTATCAGGAAGTTACATATTTTTGTGGATAATTTAATTACCTTCTATACCTTCTGGATTTAGAACATTTCAAGGAATGTTTCCACTTCCCTCCCCTCCACCCCATATCTCACATATGATATGCAATAGAAATCTTTGAAACGCTAGTATTTTCACATGAGGCTAATTCCTCGAAATTATAATCTTTGTCTTTCTAAGGGAATGTATGTGTGAATTAAAAATTCTTACCTTAGCTTGGTAAAATATATTCAACCCTCTCAAAACACTCAATATATACTTATTTTCACTTAGTTACTTCCGTCTAATATACTATAATCAATTCCACTGACAGATCCCATTCAAGCACCATATAATTGTTTCCTGATTTGGGGTACCAGAATTCCACTAAATGTAGAGAACTGAATATAAATTAATAGACGCGATCTCACAGAAAAACCCCAAACTGACATATTCAAAGAAATCTTTTCATTTGGAGGCATCATCTCCAGAGCCTATATTTATTCCATTTGTGTGGCCATTCTTGTCTTTAAAATGAACTTGTATGCACATCCGCCTACAAATTTGCAGTGAGGGTAAATTATTGTGTATTGAGAGGATTTGTAACATCATTCAGTGTCAATACTGGTGGACATGTAGGTAATCTAGCTTGTTTTAGGTGAAAAAGAAAAGAAACATTGTAAAAGGCTGGGTGATATAATCATGAGATCAGTCTTATTTTTTTAAAGTTTTTTGTTTTAATGTAGACCATTTTAAAAGACTTTATGGGGGATTTGTTACAATATTGCTTCTGTTTTATGTTTTGCTGTTTTGGCCGCCAGACATGTGGGATCTAAGCTCCTTGACCTGGGATCGAACCTGAGCCCTTTGCATTGGAAGGTAAAGTCTTAATCACTGGAAGTCCAAGGAAGTCTACCACAAATCTTATATGATTTGTGACCATATTCAGAAGATAGTTCTCAAAGATCAGTTTCAAAACAAGTTATGAACAAAGAGTAGAATTGGTGAACTGGATGTATGGGCCCCAAGATGGCTCATATAAAGGACAATACTCATTTGAATATATGCATACTAATTTGCTACTTTTAAATATATCTACTCATTACTCTATGGCAACACGTTTTATAACTTTCACTGCATTTATATCTTGAAAGAGAAAAAAATCGTGTGCAGTTGGAAACTGGAGTGACAGTATATTCTGTAGCTTGGGTTCCAGCCAGTTAACCATTTTCTCCCAGGACTGCTATTTATAAACAGTAATCTATTTGTAATGTATTTATAAACAGGAACAGCACTTTATTCCACCGCACTGGGTTTTGCCTAGAGTCCTTTATTTGGTCATTTCATCCATTAGTCACACAAGAAAGTCAGTCTTATTACCTTTGCATCACAATTTCAGACCCCTAAAATGGCATTATCCAGTTTGGAATGCTTGGTTTATGTGGACGTGTCTTTGAATGAATTATCATTATTTCTCAAACCAAAATAATCCTCAAAGAGAAAAGGTTCTCAATCGTTGATGGGAGTGTGTAATTTGAAGAACATGTCACAGGTCGTGAAAATATTTCCAAAATTCCCTTGTAATAATATTTTTATCAATGCCCATTCATCAATTTAAGGTGACTTTTTGAAGGGGATAGAACCCTGAGTCGATTCCTGATGTGTGTGTCTAAAACATTTTCAGAAAATTTTATTTTCACACATATATTTATTGCAGAACATAGTTATGAAAATGGTATTAAGTCACATGATTACTTTGTCTCTATGAATAATCCCTTACTTAGGATTTAAATTCAACTCAGAATAAAAACTAGATTAAAGAGCATATCAAAACTAACTTTAATTGTAAAGTAAAATAATTTTTAGATGTAATGTCTTCTTATCTTTCACTTTCCCATTCCAGGAAAATGGCAACATCATTATTTTTGGGCTCCATTTTTATTTTTGACTACAAAAGTTTAGAACAGGAAAGAACTAATGTATTTCAGTGCACTGTTAGAGGAGTAACAAAAAGCACTTCAAACTTAGAAATATTTGATTTACCAATTTATAATTATGAACATTGTATCCACTGGTTGACTTAAATTAGTTACATGTCCATGTATATGGGCTTCCCAGAAGGCACTAGTGGTAAAGAATTCACCTGCCAATGCAGGAATCATAAGAGATGTGGGTTCCATCCCTAAGTCTGGAAGATCTCCTGGAGGAAGCAATGGCAAATCACTCCAGTATTCTTGCCTGGAGAAGAGAATACCACGGACAGAGGAGCCTGGTGGGCTATAGTCCATAGGTCACAAAGAGTTGGACATGACTGAAGCGACTTAGCACACAGGCACACATGCAGTTCAATGTATATAAGATATGTCTGGACAGGAAGTCATCAAATCCTTTAATGTATTCCCCTGGGCCAATTTTTTTGTGTGTAAGTTTGGATATTTCAAAATGTAAATGTGAGAATTGTTTTAATCCTTTAAAAGTTTCTCTTGCTTTATTTCACTTAGATGGAGAAATCTACAGATTTCATTGGAAAAAAATTGCTGTGAAAATTTTTGTTAATATGCTATTCCATTTCCTAACCATTAAGACTTAAAAGCCAACTTCAAGAGACACTTCTTCTATGTATGGGGCTCCAGAATTCTCTGAACATTTATGACAAAGTTTCTCTCTCACCCATATGCCTCCTACTCCTTGCCCACCCACCCTTCGAATTTCTTATACATTTCCTATAACACCAAACATTATCAGGGAAAGTTCTAAAAATATGATTGATGGATAGATTATTTTCAGAACCAGAAAAATTTAGTCTAATTCTATATTCTGTACCTGAGGAAACCAAGACCCAGAAATGAAAGAGGTGATTTGCTCAAGATCATTCGATCGGTATCTTTCAAGTGGGAAGAACTTTTCCAGACTCTCAGGATACACCACAGTGCTCCATGATAGCAGAAAGAGAAATATAATCTCTCTCTCATTCTTTTTTTAGTCTCTTTGTATTTAGCTGATCCGATGCTGTTTATTATCTAAAGAGATTTAGAACTCATTTTGGCATTCCCCCCCACCCCGATCGTGCAAAAATACATTTTTCTCAAGGGAATAAGAAAAAAGTCAAGGCTAAAATAGGTCAAGCTTTGAAACCACCAAAGTGGAGCTGATTTGAAACTTTTCCAAAGCAGTCAGTGTCCCCTCACTATAAGAGGTGATGGTCGCCAGGAGCAACTTGTCTCTGGAGCCCCCATCAGCTCTGTAGCAACACACAGGGAAGGAGGGAGGGGGGCTGTGGTGGAGGGGGGTCGGGGGATGGCGCTGCCACAGAGATGAACTGAGCAATAAATCCTTGAAGGAAAGCACAGGGCTTTTTAGGATGTTCATTGTGTTCTTCCTTATTTGGAATTCTGTTTATGCTGCTAACATTAGCATAGATTTTCCTTAATGAATGCTTTCCAGCTGAAAGATGGTGAAAGATATACTATGTGAATCTTTTTAATATTAGTTCATTAAATTAAAACAGTTCTGACTTACAATAAGGGCTTTTCCTTTTGATGTGCTGTGCTCAAGTTTGCAGATAATGTCCATGACAATACGTGTGTGTCCCCCAAAGATGATCTTTTTAATCAAAGTCATTTAGTGTTAGCACTCTTGTATAATAATGCGAGAGTTTTTCTGTCAGATAACATGAAAGTGATAACATGAAAATGTGGCTTTTTTATAACGTGGATCCATGCATTTAGTTGAAATCATTTCTTTCCCTCAAACTCAGGCACCGACTGCCAAAATATACATATACATATTTCACTCCTTACCAGCCTTAGGTTAGGCTACGTCTTCCATTTTCTTATAAATTACAGGGAGTCGGGGGAGGGAGACTTCTTCAAAATCCACCTATGCAAAACCAAAGGGCAAACATCACTACATTCTTGATGGCTGCATTTACTAAATCGCTCCCAAATTAGATGCTTCAGAAACAACAGGCTACACAAATAGTAAATATCCTGTTCATGCATTGCCTGAAGGCTATGGGCTGCATTACCCTACATACCCATCACAGAAACAATAGAATAAAATAATTCTTCAAGGTTAGAGAAATCAAACTCACTCAGCCACTTTTCACAAGGAATATTTGGATAACCAAAGCTTGACGCAAGTATTTGTTACCATCCATTGCGACAAGCTGGGGACATTCCATGATCTTATTAGTATCTAGTCATTCACAGTTTGCTTTTTTCTGTATCAAAACATGCACACAGATAAAAGGAATAAATTGTTTATTTCCCATGCTACTAGGCAATTATAAATATTTCAGCAAAAGGGTTATACAGTGCCAAGGTTAGAATCTAATAGAATAATTCAAGATGCAAATAGCATTGTCTAGTTAGGGAATGCCGATGCCCCAAATTGTCCTCAGTTGATTGACTTCTAGAGAAAAGACTTAGAATAATGTAGACAGTAGCTTTTAAAAAGCTGCTAGCCTATCACTTGTCACTTCCGTGGAATCTCTTTCATTTGTTCTTCTCTGGATTGTATTCATAGGAAATCGTACTATACACTGCCCACAGCTATTAACAGTTGAGAACTACTTATTTCAATTCTAGAACATTTTTAAAGAATATTTTAAAAGTCAACAATAGAGTATTTATTGTAACAAATATTGAATTTGTTAAAATATTGCTTCTATTTTGGTATTTTGGCCTCCAGGCATGCAGGATCCTACCCCCATGACCAGGGAGAGAAACCACATCCCCTGCCTTGGAAGGTAATCTTAACTACTGGACCACCAGGGAAATCCGTCAATTCTAGAATATCTCTTTTTTCTTTATGTGTGTATATATATATATATATATTTCTTTATATATATATATATATTGAGTATAGTGGCTTCCCAGGTGGCACTAGTGGTAAAGAATCAGCCTGCCAATACAAGAAACAAGAGATGTGGGCTCGATGCCTGGGTTGGGAAGATCCCTAGAGGAGGGAGTGGCAATTCAGTCCAGTGTTCTTGCCTGGGGAATCCCATGGACAGAGGAGCCTGGAGGGCTACAGTCCATAGGGTCGCAAAGAGTCGGACCCGACTGAGAGACTGAGCACACACATAGCTGACGTGTTTCAGGTACATAGTTACACATGTACACATATGTTATTTTTGAGATTATTTTCCATTACAAGTTATTACAAGATATTGTAATCTCTGCCCTGTACATAACACCTTTGTTGCTTGTTGCATATCCATTTTTTTAAAAAAATAGAAATCTATCATTCTATTCATACTAAGTCAAACAAGTGGAATCAAAATCTAGAATAGCCTACCAGATTATTCTAGATTATCCCACCAGGCTCCTCTGTCCATGGGGATTCTCCAGCCAAGAATACTGGGGTGGGTTGCCATGCCATCCACCAGGGAAGCTTCCTAACCCAGGGATTGAATCCGGGTCTCCTGCATTGCAGGTGGATTCTTTACTGTCTGAGCCACCAGGGAAGCCCAAGAATACTGGAGTGGGTAGCCTATTCCTTCTCCAGGGGAACTTCCTGACCCAGGAATTGAACCAGATTCTCCTGTATTGCAGGTGGATTCTTTACCAGCTGAGCTACCCGGGAAACTCCCCAAATTAGAAATCTAGCATTCTACTCATACTAAGCCAAACAAGTGGAATCAAAATCTAGAATATTTTAAACATAGAATTAAAAAGAATTACCAAGCTACTTGGTTATCTCACCACTTCTCTTTTATAAGAATTTCAGGGAACTCTGCCAAATTTAAGATGCTAGACACTTTTGCTAGTACTGTTTTTCATAACTTATGGAATGGTTTGCAATAGCAAACATGTAAGTATTTATTCACAGGTTGGATAGTCTCTGAAAAATAAAAATATGATTATAGATTCATGGAAGTAGAAGGGCTAGAGGACTTACTGGAGCCAACCATCTCATACTACAGGTCAAAGACAACATGCTGGTGAAATAAAGCAATTTGTCCTCAACTGAAGTAAATCTTTAGTGGCAGAGGCAAGACCAGTACCAAGATCACAGAACACATTTGTTCATGTAGTGCTTCTTATACCATATTACAGTTTTGTCCTTTCTTTTCCAGAACTAGTGTTTATGTATTTGTTTGTTTGTTTGTTTCAGGAAGGGTTAAGAAGGAGAGGCTACTTAAGTGTCTACCTACCCCGTTTGCATCTTCCTGTGTTTCTCATAATCCTCTATCGCTATGGAAATTCTCAACTCTTCTATGAGCCAAAATCATTGCCTTCATTTTCTACCCTTCTCATGACATTTCCCTTGGTGTTCTTTCCATTGCACAGATTATAAAGGATTCTTAATATGCTGTGGTTCTTTTTTAGAGGTTCTGGGATACACAGGAAGGATCTAGAATATTTCAAAACAGGAATCTTTCTTCCACTTTTAAAAGATGAAGCAGATGGGACATCCCACTCCGCAGTTACTGGGGTTTACTTTGAGGAAGAAAATCAGGGGTGGAGTTTTCCAAAAGCTTTAGGCTCTTTTGTGATTAAATTTTAGTCATCCGACTCTTTGTCAGTTAAAAATAGTCTGTCTTGTGTCCATTATGATAGAGGAGTGGTAACAGATGAAGAACAAACCTTCCCCTTTGTTGAAGGAAACAAAATATAATAAAGGGACAGGCTACTTGTCCGAAATTTTAAATCTAAGAAGGATGGACAGAAACAAAGAGTCTATTTGTGCTGCTTTAGTATTCATGTGCATTAACTAATAACACACTCAGACGGTAAAGAATCCACCTGCAATAGGAAAGACCAGGGTTCGATCCCTAGGCTGGGAAGACCCCCTGGAGAAGGGAAAGGCTACCCACTGCCGTATTCTGGCCTGGAGAATTGCATGGACAGAGGAGCCTGACAGTCCAAGGGGTCGCAAAGCATCCGACGTGACTGAGCGACTTTTACTTTCTTTATTATACTTTCTATATTAGTTCTTATTACTTTCTATATTAGTTCAGTTGGGAGTTTTCTTGGTGTGTGTATGTGTCTATGTGTTCCATGGACACAGGAGCCTGGCAGGCTACAGTCCATGGGGTTGCGAAGAGTTGAACGTGACTGAGCAACTTTCACTTTCTTTCTTTCTATATTAGTTCAGTTGGGGTTTTCTTGGTGTGTGTATGTGTGTGTGTCTAAGTGTCGGTGTGTTGATAGAAGTGAGTATCTAATGTGTGTATCATTTAGATTCTTTCCAAAATATTATTCTGAAACATGAAGGAGGCAAATATTTCACTAACATGCCATTGTCAAAATGAAGAAAAATCCAGTTAACTGGTGAAGGTTGTTCAGCTCAATGCTGTGAGATCTCATATGGGAATACAACCTTCTGGAACACATCCTTTAAGGGAATGCATCCAAAATATTAATTAAAGCAGTTCATCCTTTGAAATTCACATTTTTTTTTGCATTTTTACATAGTTTGTTTATTAGTGTTATATGTTTTCTGGGCATATCAGAATATATGTATATACATATTTAAATATGTAAAACATGCTATAAATACAAATACAATTGTTAATTAACATAAGATGCAAGAATTAAAACATTATAGAACTTTACCTACTCCTCCTTAAAATAAATAAAAAGCACAGATTCTAGGCTAAAAACACAAATGGGGGGAAAAAAAAGGCTACCATGGAACATTCAGAAACTGAGCATGAGGCCCATTGTATTTCACATTTCCCTTTAGAATGGCAAAAGTACTTTAGTAGGGTTGTTTCTTATTTTTAAAGGCACACAAGGGTGGGGACACACAATCTTTATGCACAATAAATAAAATGGCAATTTTCCAAGAGCTCTAAGCTGTAGCTAATTAGCATATTAATTTATATAAATAAAATTCTCTTTGCTGTTCCTCAGTGTTCTGCCTGAGAAACGCAACAAGATGAATGAACATGACAAATCAAAGTGAAATTTACCGGCCTAAAAAAAGAATAGATACAGAAATAATCCTTTGACCTTACTCCAACTTTTCTGACCCTCTTTTATCAGTGACATTTTTCCACGGAGCCCCTAAACATGAACTTCTCATTCTTCCAGACTTAAATTCTAAAGGCAAGTTTACAAAGAAGAGAACACCCATCTGTTTATTCCTGGACTTGGGCTCCTGGCTGGAAGAGCCATGATCTCAATGCAGGGGAGTGACTTTCATTTATTCCGGCATCTACTTTTAAGTTTTTGTCACATACATTTTCTCAACAGAAATAAAAACTTGTATTTCCATTTTTAAAAAACTTTTGTTTTCATACCAAATATTTTAACTACTTTTAGCTTTTGCTAATTTTTATGTTTAACTCAATTTAAAATAAATGAATCTTTTATCAAAGCAAAGTCCATATTTCAAAATAAATCACTGGTTGAAAAGAAAAACAAGGCCCTAATTTCCAGGAAATATTTCACTCAACTAATGTTTTCTTATAACCCTGTTACTCTGAAATTAAATTTGATATAATAAGTACTTATAGGTATGTGTGTATGTACCCACCCATCTTTCTCATTTTTATGTAGATACATACATATCTATATATATATATCTGGTTATAATCCCTTTGGCAGGATACAGCCTGCAAAACCATAAGTGGCAACCCTGGTTATTAACCACTACTAAGTGGTAAAATTAGTTCTATGAAAAATAGAGTAAAACAGAAAATTCATTTCATATAGTAAAGATAAATAATGTTCTGTAAGATGTTTTATCAGACATGTGTCTGTGTCTCAGTGTGTATATTGTAATGTATTATGTATTCGTTGCAGTAAATTATAGTCACAACAGTGGGGAAGATCTTCCAATAAAGCAGCATATAGGAACATAGAAAAAAAATAGAGTCTAGACTATGAAATGCATTACTTAATGCATATGTTCAATAAATATTTATCACTAGTACAACAGAGAACAAGACAAAGTCTATGGAATGATGGAACTTATGTTATAGTAGAAAAAAATATACGGTGAACAAAATGTACTTTCGATATAATCTCTAGTGATAAGTGCTATAAAGAAAGGAAAGATAAAGAGGATTAGAGAATGAAACCAAGGGTAGGAGGGGAACTCTTACAATAAATATGACTGTAAAAGTGACCCAAGAAGGGGTTGACATCTGATCAGGAATTTGAACAGTGTGAAGAAGAGCATTTGAAACGAGGACTCAACAAAGGCAAAGTCCCCAAGGTAGGAACAAGATCGGCGTGTATTGAGGAACTGCAAGAAAATCAGTTTGAGTGGACTGGAGTGACTGAAGTGAGGAGTGGTTGAAATGACACACACAGAGATGCAGCTGCCAGCTCTGTGGAGGCTTGTCAGCTTTGCAAAAAACTCTGGAATTCATCCTAAGCATGATGGTGAAGTTGCAAGGAGGATTAAAACAGGATTCCATCTCTTATAGATATCTCTAGGTACTCTGCGAAGAATAGACTAATGTGAAAATGGTAGAGCAAAAAGAGAGAGGAAGAAAGACTAGTATGAAGCCAATCGAAGTAGAGAGAAAATAATATGACAAGAGCTTGCCATAGGAAGGCAGTGATGGAAGGACGAGAACAGGTTTGAGTCAGGATACATTTTGCCCAACAGGATCTGCCAACAGAATAAGTGATGAATATGAAGGAAAAAGAAGCAACAAGAATGAATCTTTGACATTTGATCCTAACAACTCTGTAAATAGTGGAGGTCTCGTACTGATATGTACAAGTCTTGATGAAGAGGATTGGGGGTGGGTGATTGAAAAATTAGGCACTTTTGCTTTTTTCCTCCTCTTAATATACTATCATTATTATAGCTTTCAAATAAATATTAAGAAATTTCTAGGATCCAGACTCTGTGATAAGTGTTGGGAACATAAAATAAAACCTTTACTTATGCAAAGAAAACAAAAACCAAACTAGAAATTGTAATGTAGATATAATTTGTACTATCATAGTGTATGAAGAGGGTATTTGAGCAGCAGAGAGTAAAGAATCTATATGAGTTTGAGAGATTAAGTATTTCCAGTAAGGATGAAACTGGAGCTGTGTTTTAAAAGATGAGTTGAAATTATCAAGAATAACAATCGATAGGAGATACAGAGGATAGTATGCATGGCCAGGGACTTCCCTCGTGGTCCAGTGGTTAAGACTTTGCCATCTAATGCAGGGGGTGTGGGTTCAGTCCCTGGTCAGGGAGCTAAGATCCTACATGCCTCATGACCAAAAAACCAAAACATAGAACAGAAGCAATGTTGTAGCAAATTCAATACTTTAAAAATGGTCCATGTTAAAAAAAAAAAAAAAGATTTCTTTAAAAAAGTTCATGGGCAAATGCATAGAGAAATAAAGCACAAATTTTTGGAAAGCTAGAAGCTCATAGAATAAAGGGTCTACGTTGGATACTGGCAAATGAAAAGCTGAAATGCTCAGCAGAGACAAAATCATGAAGAGTTTTGTCTAGAGAGCTAGGCGTTTGATTTTTACCGAAATACATGAAACGACATAACAGGATTTAAATATGGGGGAACATTGAGAGTGTTAGACTCTTTGCGACCCCATGAACTGTAGTCTGCCAGACTCCTCTGTCCATGGAATTATCCAGGCAAGAATACTGGAGTGGGCCGATTGGATACAAAAACAAGAACCCTCTATATGCTGCTTACAAGAGACCCACCTCAAAACAAGGGACACATACAGACTGAAAGTGAAGGGTTGCAAAAAGATATTCCATGCAAATAGAGACCAAAAGAAAGCAGGAGTGCCAATACTCATATCCGATAAAATAGACTTTAAAACAAAGGCTGTGAAAAGAGACAAAGAAGGCCACTACATAATGATCAAAGGATCAATCCAAGAAGAAGATATAACAATTATAAATATATATGCACCCAATATAGGAGCACCGCAATATGTAGGACAAATGCTAACAAGTATGAAAGGGGAAATTAACAACAACACAATAATAGTGGGAGACTTTAATACCCCACTCACACATATGGACAGATCAACTAAACAGAAAATTAATAAAGAAACGCAAACTTTAAGTGATACATTAGACCAGTTAGACCTAATTGATATCTATAGGACATTTCACCCCAAAACAATGAATTTCACTTTTTTCTCAAGTGCTCATGGAACCTTCTCGAGGATAGATCACATCCTGGGCCATAAATATAACCTTGATAAATTCAAAAAAATTGAAATCATTCCAAGCATCTTTTCTGACCATAATGCACTAAGATTAGATCTCAATTACAGGAGAAAACCTATTAAAAATTCCAACATATGGAGGCTGAACAACACGCTTCTGAATAACCAACAAATCACAGAAGAAATCAAAAAAGAAATCAAAATATGCATAGAAACTAATGAAAATGAAAACACAACAACCCAAAACCTGTGGGACACTATAAAAGCAGTGCTAAGAGAAAAGTTCATAGCAATACAGGCATACCTCAAGAAACAAGAAAAAAGTCAAATAAATAACCTAACTCTACACCTAAAGCAACTAGAAAAGGAAGAATTAGAGAACCCCAGAGTTAGCAGAAGGAAAGAAATCTTAAAAATTAGGGCAGAAATAAAGGCAAAAGAAACAAAAGAGACCATAGCAAAAATCAACAAAGCCAAAAGCTGGTTCTTTGAAAGGATAAATAAAATAGCCAGACTCATCAAGAAGCAAAGAGAGAAAAATCAAATCAATAAAATTAGAAATGAAAATGGAGAGATCACAACAGACAACACAGAAATACAAAGGATCATAAGAGACTACTATCAGCAATTATATGCCAATAAAATGGACAACCTGGAAGAAATGGACAAATTCTTAGAAAAATACAATTTTCCAAAACTAAACCAGGAAGAAATAGACAATCTTAACACACCCATCACAAGCACGGAAATTGAAACTGTAATCAGAAATCTTCCAGCAAACAAAAGCCCAGGTCCAGACGGCTTCACAGCTGAATTCTACCAAAAATTTCGAGAAGAGTTAACACCTACCCTACTCAAACTCTTCCAGAAAATTGCAGAGGAAGGGAAACTTCCAAACTCATTCTATGAGGCCACCATCACCCTAATACCAAAACCTGACAAAGATACTACAAAAAAGGAAAACTACAGGCCAATATCACTGATGAACATAGATGCAAAAATCCTCAACAAAATTCTAGCAATCAGAATCCAACAACACATTAAAAAGATCGTACACCATGACCAAGTGGGCTTTATCCCAGGGATGCAAGGATTCTTCAACATCCGCAAATCAATCAATGTAATTCACCACATTAACAAATTGAAAAATAAAAACCATATGATTATCTCAATAGATGCAGAGAAGGCCTTTGACAAAATTCACCATCCATTTATGATAAAAACTCTCCAGAAAGCAGGAATAGAAGGAACATACCTCAATATAATAAAAGCTATATATGACAAACCCACAGCAAACATTATCCTCAATGGTGAAAAATTGAAAGCATTTCCCCTTAAGTCAGGAACAAGACAAGGGTGCCCACTTTCACCACTACTATTCAACATAGTTCTGGAAGTTTTAGCCACAGCAATCAGAGCAGAAAAAGAAATAAAAGGAATCCAAATTGGAAAAGAAGAAGTAAAACTCTCACTGTTTGCAGATGACATGATCCTCTACATAGAAAACACTAAAGACTCTACCAGAAAATTACTAGAGCTAATTAATGAATATAGTAAAGTTGCAGGATATAAAATCAACACACAGAAATCCCTTGCATTCCTATACACTAATAATGAGAAAGTAGAAGAAGAAATTAAGGAAACAATTCCATTCACCATTGCAACCAAAAGAATAAAATACTTAGGAATATATCTACCTAAAGAAACTAAAGACCTATATACAGAAAACTATAAAACACTGATGAAAGAAATCAAAGAGGACACTAATAGATGGAGAAATATACCATGCTCATGGATCGGAAGAATCAATATAGTGAGAATGAGTATATTACCCAAAGCAATTTACAAATTCAATGCAATCCCTATCAAGATACCGGCGATATTTTTCACAGAACTACAACAAATAATTTCAAGATTTGTATGGAAATACAAAAAACCACGAATAGCCAAAGCAATCTTGAGAAAGAAGAATGGAACTGGAGGAATCAATTTGCCTGACTTCAGGCTCTACTACAAAGCCACAGTCATCAAGACAGTATGGTATTGGCACAAAGATAGACATATAGATCAATGGAACAAAATAGAAAGCCCAGAGATAAATCCACATACATATGGACACCTTATCTTTGACAAAGGAGGCAAGAATATACAATGGAGTAAAGACAATCTCTTTAACAAGTGGTGCTGGGAAAACTGGTCAACCACTTGTAAAAGAATGAAACTAGATCACTTTCTAACACCGCACACAAAGATAAACTCAAAATGGATTAAAGATCTAAATGTAAGACCAGAAACTATAAAACTCTTAGAGGAGAACATAGGCAAAACACTCTCCGACATAAACCACAGCAGGATCCTCTATGATCCACCTCCCAGAATTCTGGAAATAAAAGCAAAAATAAACAAATGGGATCTAATTAAAATTAAAAGCTTCTGCACAACAAAGGAAAACATAAGCAAAGTGAAAAGACAGCCTTCCGAATGGGAGAAAATAATAGCAAATGAAGCAACTGACAAACAACTAATCTCAAAAATATACAAGCAACTCCTGCAGCTCAATTCCAGAAAAATAAATGACCCAATCAAAAAAATGGGCCAAAGAACTAAATAGACATTTCTCCAAAGAAGACATACGGATGGCTAACAAACACATGAAAAGATGCTCAACATCACTCATTATTAGAGAAATGCAAATCAAAACCACAATGAGGTACCACTTCACACCAGTCAGAATGTCTGCGATCCAAAAATCTGCAAGCAATAAATGCTGGAGAGGGTGTGGAGAGAAGGGAACCCTCCTACACTGTTGGTGGGAATGCAAACTAGTACAGCCACTATGGAGAACAGTGTGGAGATTCCTTAAAAAATTGCAAATAGAAATGCCTTATGACCCAGCAATCCCACTGTTGGGCATACACACAGAGGAAACCAGAATTGAAAGAGACACATGTACCCCAATGTTCATTGCAGCACTGTTTATAATAGCCAGGACATGGAAACAACCTAGATGTCCATCAGTAGATGAATGGATAAGCAAGCTGTGGTACATATACACAATGGAGTATTACTCAGCCATTAAAAAGAATACATTTGAATCAGTTCTGATGAGATGGATGAAACTGGAGCCGATTATACAGAGTGAAGTGAGCCAGAAAGAAAAACACCAATACAGTATACTAACACATATATATGGAATTTAGGAAGATGGCAATGATGCCCCTGTATGCAGGACAGCAAAAAAGACACAGACGTGTATAGCGGACTTTTGGACTCAGAGGGAGAGGGAGAGGGTGTGATGATTTGGGAGAATGGCATTGAAACATGTATAATATCATGTAAGAATCGAAATGCCAAAAAAAAAAAAAAAAAAAAGAACTGATCGTAACCTCTGGATATTTACAGGATCACTTAATACTATTTTATAGAATTCATGGGTATGAGGGCCCACAAATACAATGAAGCTATAGTCTTAAAAGCCTGCCACCTGCCGTAACTGTCTGTAAGACTATTCACCTGGAAAGCTTTTTCTTTAATTACCATGTTGTTAATCCTCTCCAATTGCAAGAAGTGCTATTATAATTTGATCTTTATTGGAAAAAAAAAAAAAAAGAATACTGGAGTGGGTTGCCATTCCCTTCTCCAGGGTATCTTCCCAACCCAGACACTAAACCCGGGTCTTTTGCATTGTAGACGGATTCTTTACTATGAGGCACCAGGGAATAGTATGATTAGATATGTTAGATGAGGGTGAGACTACAGGCAGAAAATACAAACAGAATGCTTTTACATGAATCAATATAGAAATGGTGAGATCCTAAATAAGGCACTGATAACAGGGATTGGGAAAAAGGAAATTAAGTTCCACTATGTTAAGGAATACAGGCACTGTAAGTTGAGTGCTCTACGAGAGACTATCAATCCATGGGCACTGAGAGTGCAAGCAGATTACACTTCAGACACATTTTATGCCTGCTCGGGAAATACTTAAAGAGACCCGGTCATAACAACTTAAACAGTCCACTTGCCAAGCTCTAGACTACTCTAACTTAGGTTCTTGCTGAGTCCCAGACACTTTACACTTCAGGCTCTTAGGTCTCGATTTCTGCTATAATAAACTGTCTAATCTTCACTTTCCCCTTTGACCTGTACACTCCCCATTGTTCTATTATTACAAGCAGTGTGTGTGAAGGTGTCAAGTGCATTGGCAGAGGAGAGAACAGTGGTGTAGACCTCACACCTGGTGCAGCATTAGCCACTAACCAGCTGTTTGGCCTTCAATAAGGTTCCTTTCCAGAATATAAGGGTTTTCATCACAAGGCTATTTGTCACTGCGAGGAATTAGAAACATTCAGAATGGCCAATAATATGCGATCAAGTAAATAGAATCTTTTTAAATCTCAAAATATAATGTCGCACTCAAAGTCATGCCTTTGGAATATTTAATAATACAGAAAATGTCCATGAGATAGTCTTACATAAACAGGAAGTATATTTTGTTTTAAGTGATGAAGATCTGGATGTATATTATAGAAAAAACTTTGAAAAGATATTTAACAAAAAGATATTCACACTTATATCTATGAAAAGTGACTGTGGGTAATTTCTATTTTCCTCTCTGCAATTTGTCTGTACTTTTCATGTGTTCTCTAACAAAAAAATAAACTAACTTTATAATCACCAGAAATGTAATTAAAATAATCCATGATTTTCTCATCCCAAAGAACAATTTCCAATACAGTGTAGATTTGATTAGGGTATATTCAGCAGCTACTCCAGAAAACTCAGTTAAAAGTACCTTATATTCTACTTCCATTCAGGATAAAAACAGTTGCAGGATAATATTGCTTCCATCCTAGCAATGAGAATAACCCAGACAACCTATACAACCATAGCTTTGTTTTTTTGTTTGTTTGTTTTTAATCATCACAGACCTCAGGATGCAAAGAAATCTAAATAACTGATATCTAGACAGAAGGTTGAGTGCCGAAGAATTGATGCTTTTGAACTGTGGTGCTGGAGAAGACTCTTGAGAGTCCATTGGACTGCAAGGAGATCCAACCAGTCTATCCTAAAGGAAATCAGTACTGGGTGTTTATTGGAAGGACTGATACTGAAGCTGAAGCTCCAATATTTTGGCCACTTGATGCGAAGAACTGACTCATTGGAAAAGACCCTGATGCTGGGAAAGATTGAAGGCAGGAGGAGAAGGGGACGACAGAGGATGAGATAGTCAGGTCTCAAAGGACCTGAGTTTGCGCAAACTCTGGGAGATAGTGAAGGACAGGGAAACCTGGCGTGCTGCAGTCAAGGGGGTCAAAAAGACTGAGACATGACTGAGCTACTAAACAATAAGAGATTCCAGAAAAGCAAATAAACCCAAGTGTAGGCTTTCAGGGTGAAGTTTAGGGCTGGGAGATGAAAATGTGAAAGAACACCACTAAGGTGTTAGACTCTGTTCTCTAGATGCTGCTGCTCCTAAGTCTCTTCAGTCATGTGAACTCTGTGCGACCCCATAGACAGGGGCCCACCAGGCTCCTCTGTCCCTGGGATTCTCCAGGCAAGAACACTGGAGTGGGTTGCCATGTCCTCCAATGCATGAAAGTGACAAGTGAAAGTGAAGTTGCTCAGTCGTGTTGGACTATTAGCGACCCCATGGACTGCAGCCCACCAGGCTCCTCTGTCCATGGGCGTTTCCAGGCAAGAGTACTGGAGTGGGGTGCCATTGCCTTCTCTGAGGGAATCATTAGAGGCTTTTGTTTTTATTTTTGTAATGTAATAACAACAGATACCATTTCCAAAGATCATTATGGCAATAGCAAGATAAGATGGACCCCAGGAAAGAGAGAGATCTGGGAAATACAGTGTGCCAGAAAAACCCTAAGACACAGAAAACTTGCAATAATCCACTTGCGAAATCAGGAAGGTGTAAACTAAGGCTGTTAGAAAAGGATGGAAAACAGGGAGCTGGTAGGTTACATGTTTAGGGAAAGCTTAATTTTTAGAAGAAAGGTCAGTTTTAGTGCTAGCTATAACATTTGAAATTGATGAGAAAAAAATTTAAAGTTTATTGAATGACTTTTATTCATAGACAGTCACATAAAAGTACCAGCAAATAAAGTGTTGTGAAGTAGAATTCTGCAAAATGTTCGGATTATTAGAACAAACATTTAAAAAGCCAGTAGGTACTGTTAAGCTACTTAAAACCAGACTGAATGTTTAAGCAAGATAAGTATTTCTTTCTAGAGAAACAGAGCAATTTTCTTTTTTTAAACTTAATTAAGACATCTTTTTCTTTTTTTTTAAAGACACATATCACATTAAAGCTCAATCCATTTCTGGTTGAATTGTTGTAAATTATAAATTAGCAGATTGTGAAGTAACAGGATTTTAAAATATCTAATCAATCTCTGTTGCTTAGATTTAAATTTCTTTCGTACTTATTTGTTTTTGGAGATAAAAGAAAACTGATTTATACCTATATTTAGGATGTTGGTCTAATGGAGAGCACATATAAGGGTCTCCTGGATTCACTGCATAAGTTATAAGCAAATTAACATTTCCTCCTGGACAAATCTCTTTCCCCTTTAATCCTAGTGATTTGACAATACCCTGAATCCCTTTTCCAATCATTTTAGAGCAGTCTTCAGTGTTATTCATTAATCCTTATTCTCTACGAAGCAAAGCAGTCATAAGCTTTATTCCCATTTCACAGATAATTTATTTGAGCAAAATTCTTCAATACATAACACCATTCAACAGTAATTTTTGCACAAAATTTATCACAGGTATTCTTGGCTGTCAGTTGTAAAAATGGAAAAATTTCTGTTTTTTGTGTTTTCCTATAACTCCATTAAAAAAACCTGTGGCCATAACTTGAAATTTAGTATTTTGTTGGTGATTTAGCAACATTTATGAAGTATTGGTCAGTTCAGTCACTCAGTCGTGTCTGACTCTTTGCAACGCCATGAACTGCAGCACGCCAGGCCTCCCTGTCCATCACCAACTCCCGGAGTTCACTCAGACTCATGCCCATCGAGTCAGTGATACCATCCAGCCATCTCATCCTGTCGTCTCCTTCTCCTCCTGCCCCCAATCCCTCCCAGCATCACAGTCTTTTCCAATGAGTCAACTCTTCACATGAGGTGGCCAAAGTACTGGAGTTTCAGCTTTAGCATCAGTCCTTCCAAAGAAATCCCAGGGCTGATCTCCTTCAGAATGGACTGGTTGGGTCTCCTTGCAGTCCAAGGGACTCTCAAGAATCTTCCCCAACACCACAGTTCAAAAGCATCAATTCTTTGGCACTCAGCCTTCTTTACAGTCCAACTCTCACATCCATACGTGATCACTGGAAAAACCATAGCCTTGACTAGATGGACCTTAGTCGGCAAAGTAATGTCTCTGCTTTTGAATATGCTATCTAGGTTGGTCATAACTTTCCTTCCAAGGAGTAAGGGTCTTTTAATTTCATGGCTGCAGTCACCATCTGCAGTGATTTTGGAGCCCCCAAAAATAAAGTCTGACACTGTTTCCACTGTTTCCCCACCTATTTCCCATGAAGCGATGGGACCGGATGCCATGATCTTCATTTTCTGAATGTTGAGCTTTAAGCCAACTTTTTCACTCTCTTCTTTCACTTTCATCAAGAGGCTTTTGAGTTCCTCTTCACTTCCTGCCATAAGAGTGGTGTCATCTGCATATCTGAGGTTATTGATATTTCTCCCAGCAATCTTGATTCCACCTGGTCCTTCTTCCAGCCCAGTGTTTCTCATGATATACTCTGCATAGAAGTTAAATAAGCAGGGTGACAATATACAGCCTTGATGTACTCCTTTTCCTATTTGGAACCAGTCTGTTGTTCCATGTCCAGTTCTAACTGTTGCTTCCTGACCTGCATACAGGTTTCTCAAGAGGCAGGTCAGGTGGTCTGGTATTCCCATCTCTCTCAGAATTTTCCACAGTTTATTGTGATCCACACAGTCAAAGGCTTTGGCATAGTCAATAAAGCAGAAATAGATGTTTTTCTGGAACTCTCTTGCTTTTTTGATGATCCAGCGGATGTTGGCAATTTGATCTCTGGTTCCTCTGCCTTTTCTAAAACCAGCTTGAACATCTGGAAGTTCACAGTTCACATATTGCTGAAGTCTGACTTGGAGAATTTTGAGCATTACTTTACTAGCATGTGAGATGGATGCAATTGTTCAGTAGTTTGAGCATTCTTTTGCATTGCCTTTCTTTGGAATTGGAATGAAAACTGACCTTTTCCAGTCCTATGGCCACTGCTGAGTTTTCCAAATTTGCTGGCATATTGAGTGCAGCACTTTCACAGCATCATCTTTCAGGATTTGAAACAGCTCAACTGGAATTCCATCACCTCCACTAGCTTTGTTCGTAGTGATGCTTTCTAAGGCCCACTTGATTTCACATTCCAAGATGTCTGGCTCTAGATTAGTGATCACATCATCATGATTATCTGGGTCGTGAAGATCTTTTTTGTACGGTTCTTCTGTGTATTCTTGCTACCTCTTCTTAATATCTTCTGCTTCTGTTAGGTCCATACCATTTCTGTCCTTTATTGAGCCCATCTTTGCATGAAATGTTCCCTTGGTATCTCTAATTTTCTTGAAGAGATCGCTAGTCTTTCCCATTCTGTTGTGTTCCTCTATTTCTTTGCATTGATCACTGAGGAAGGCTTTCTTATCTCTTCTTGCTATTCTCTGGAACTCTGCATTCAGATGCTTATATCTTTCCTTCTCTCCTTTGCTTTTTGCTTCTCTTCTTTTCACAGCTATTTGTAAGGCCTCCCCAGACAGCCATTTTGCTTTTTTGCATTTCTTTTCCATGGGGATGGTCTTGATCCCTGTCTCCTGTACAATGTCATGAACCTCATTCCATAGTTCATCAGGCACTCTATCTATCAGATCTAGTCCCTTTAATCTATTTCTCACTTCCACTGTATAATCATAAGAGATTTAATTTAGGTCATACCTAAATGGTCGAGCGGTTTTCCCTACTTTCTTCAATTTAAGTCTGAATTTGGCAATAAGGAGTTCATGATCTGAGCCACAGTCAGCTCCCGGTCTTGTTTTTGCTGACTGTATAGAACTTCTCCATCTTTGGCTGCAAAGAATATAATCAATCTGATTTCGGTGTTGACCATATGGTGATGTCCACGTGTAGAGTCTTCTCTTGTGTTGTTGGAAGAGGGTGTTTGCTATGACCAGTGCATTTTCTTGGCAAAACTCTATTAGTCTTTGCCCTACTTCATTCCACATTCCAAAGCCAAATTTGCCTGTTACTCCAGGTGTTTCTTGACTTCCTACTTTTGCATTCCAGTCCCCTTTAATGAAAAGGACATCTTTTTTGGGTGTTAGTTCTAAAAGGTCTTGTAGGTCTTCATAGAACTGTTCAACTTCAGCTTCTCCAGCGTTACTGGTTGGGGCATAGACTTGGATTACTGTGATATTGAATGGTTTGCCTTGGAAACGAACAGAGATCATTCTGTCGTTTTTGAGATTGCATCCAAGTACTGCATTTTGGACTGTTTTGCTGACCATGATGGCTACTCCATTTCTTCTGACGGATTCCTGCCCACAGTAGTAGATATAATGGTCATCTGAGTTAAATTCAACCATTCCAGTCCATTTTAGTTCGTTGATTCCTAGAATGTCAACGTTCACTCTTGCCATCTCTTGTTTGACCACTTCCAATTTGCCTTGATTCATGGACCTGACATTCCAGGTTCCTATGCAATATTGCTCTTTACAGCATCAAACTTTGTTTCTATCTCCAGTCACATCCACAGATGGGTATTGTTTTTGCTTTGGCTCCATCCCTTCATTCTTTCTAGAGTTATTTCTCCACTGATCTCCAGTAGCATATTGGACACCTACTGACCTGGGGAGTTCCTCATTCAGTATCCTATTATTTTGTCTTTGCATACTGTTCATATGAAGTATTGATAAATCTCATTATTTTTTAATATTGTAATAGTTCAATATCTTTATTATAAGACTTTGTTCAAGTGACGACTTTGGCTTTAAGAACCTAAGGAATATAAAAGACAGCATAGACCAGTTAAAAAGATGTTTAGACCAGTAGCAGGGCTTCAGTCTCACCTCTGACCCAGCTGGATTTCTTTGGACTGTTCTCGGAGATCTTTCTGCAGGCATGTGCACATCCCTAAACTGGAGACCACGGTCCCTGGATCAACTTTATTCAAGGATGCTGTGTGAATGAATGCAACAATGTCTGCTGAAAATGAATGAAAGAAAAACGACTCCTATTTCATAACCACAACACAGAGGACTTCCTGGATATCCTCTACTGGTTTTTAAAGAGAAATTTCTGAATCTCTGTTTTTCACAATACCTTATAATTCTTATTCCTTTGATTGACTGCTTTCTGATCCTCATAAAATGCTTGGATTAACCAGTTTCTGATCTGTGCAAAATGTTTTCGGTGGCCCCAGAATTTCTTTCAGCAGCTGTAATTTCCCCTTTATTTTGTGTTCATTCACAGCAAAGTTAAGGCTTATCCACTTGAAATGAAGTAACTAAACGTGTCTGCTAGGTACTTGGATCTGAGCTACAGGTAAACTGCAATTACTTCCCTCTGACAATCACAATCTTTTAGAATTCTCAACTCTCCATCAGAAAGTCCAATCCACTCTTCAAAAATAACTATATAAAATACAAAAAGAAATTATTTTGTGGAATCCTCTGCTCTAAATTAAGCACTGTTTATAGCAGTCAAAATAAGAGCAAATTGCAGGATGAATATATATGTTTATTTACATATTGGTGATGGTTTAGTTGCTCAGTCATGTCTGACTCTTACGACCCCATGGACTGTAATCCACCAGGCTCTTCTGACCACGGAATTCTCCAGGCAAGACCACTGGAAACTATTAGTATGTAAGTTGATATTTACATATCAATAGCTTCGAAATAGTGAAATAACTTTGGAACTTCAGTAAGAATGCTTAGATATTTCAGAATTCTGATTTTTGCATTCTAATTTGAAGTTAAGTTGGGTTTATACCATTGGTACTTTTAGAGATACTGCCATGGCTATAACAGGAGCCTGGTGTCTGCATGCTAGAACTTACTTTAAAAGCTTGAAACTCTGGTTATTTATTACCTAAGCTACAAGCCCATACATATCTTTATTTGAAAGACATCAACAGTGTATTAATTTGTAGCCTGCTTTTCTTTCCTGTGTGAATACTGCATCTTCCATCATTCAGGCTGGGTCCCAGGAATCTGGCACATTAGTTATACCAGAGCAGAAATGCCCATTTGGCTAAAGCAGAGCTGCCCTTGGAATCACATCTCTGGCCCCAGTTGTGTTTATCCTTAGTATCTGGTTTCAGTTATCTTTTTGTTCTATTTTGGACTGTGATCTAATTGTTTCATTGACTAAGCTCCCCATTATAGACTGTTGAACAGGCCAGGGCGAGGTGCACAATATGGCCAGGCTCAGCCTCATTCCTCGTCCCATGGCTCTTAATTACTACACTTTGCTTGCCAACTATTTCTTGGCAACTAATTTAATTCAGGGACTTGCTTAAGTATTTAATTGAACTTGGAGAACTCTTTTCGAATGTTTATCCCCACTTTGTCTTTCACTTCCTGCCCCATCATTTCTGTACATTTTAGATCAGATCTATTTTCATTTTTTCCAAAATACTGGCCATTCCATTTTTTCTGCTGGGTATAGTGGCTCACATCCCAAATCATAATAAGACCTTATTTTTAAAAAAAACATAGCTTGCCTTCCTTTTCTTCTACATCTCTTTTTGCCTCACTATAGCAGAAGAATTTTACACCTTCTCTGTCCACAAGGTTTTAATCTACCTTGCATCTCAACCCTCAGATAATTTGCTTGTATAAAAATAGGCAGCTGGACGGAAATACAAACAGGTTCCTTATACCTGAAGCCACATAAACTTCAAATTTTCATATCTGACTACAACTCTACCACTTGGTTCTTTCACTCTCTAAGTCTCTTATATTTAAAAGGCTCTTCAATATCATCAGTATCTACAATTTCATGACCACTCTTGCTTCTCTTCTCAGTCCATCTGTGTTCTCCTGGTTTATGTCCTTCTTTCTGTCCTCAGCCTCATTTCCCATCATTTTATCTAGCCTTTTGTTGTCATCTGCAAGCCCATGTCAGTCAGTCCTGTTACTGTTATTGTTGATCAGTCACTAAGTTGTGTTCAACTCTTTGCAAGCCCATGGACTGCAGCACGCCAGGCTTCTCTGTCCTCTACTATCTCCAGGAGTTTGTTCAAATTCATGCCCATTGAGCTGGTGATGCTATCTAACCATCTCATCCTCTATAGAACCAATGCTTCCAATTATACTTTGAGCTGGAGTTTTTCCTTATTAACCTCCAAATACTTGTGTTTGCCATTCATAAATAATGGTTTTACCCACAATATTGGTAGCATGTTTAAAAGTGTGGTACCAGTGCAAACTTTAGCAAACCAAATAAATGTAACAGATAATCTAGAAATAAATTCAGTACTATGTAATAAAAAAATATACAAATTAGTGGAAAAATAGATTATTAAATGGCAATATTAGAACAACTGGTTAGTCATTTGGGAAAAAATAAAATGAGATCTCTACCTCATTTCTAACATCCAACAACAATAAAAAGAATATAAATAGTAATAATTATTTTTGCATCACTGCAATTATGAATTTATTCATAGAAAGTAATGCTTAAAATACCTATAAACTGGCTTTAGGGGAAGTCTTTCTAACCATGTCATAAAAAACTAGAAACAATAGAGCAAAAGTGGTCAAATTTAATTACATCAAAATCCTGTTTTGCACAACCCAACCAAAAAGGGGGCAGAAGACACAAATAGACATTTCTCTGAAGAAGATATACAAATGGCCAAGAGACACATGAAAAGATGTTCAACACTGTCAATTATTAGAGAGATGCAAATCAAAATTATAATGAGGTTATCACCTCACACCAGTTAGAATGGCTATCATCAAAAATCTACAAATAATAAATGCTGGAGAGGGTACGGAGAAAAGAGAACCCTACTCAGTTGAGTTCAGTTCAGTTCAGTTGCTCAGTCGTGTCCAACTTTTTGCGATCCCATGAATTGCAG
The DNA here is from genome assembly GCF_014754425.2 of Oryx dammah. NCBI lineage: Eukaryota > Metazoa > Chordata > Mammalia > Artiodactyla > Bovidae > Oryx > Oryx dammah. The sequence goes on from NW_024070203.1 coordinate 40,792,225, forward strand.
CACGCCAGGCCTCCCTGTCCATCACCAACTCCCAGAGTTCACTCAGACTCATGTCCATCGAGTCAGTGATGCCATCCAGCCATCTCATCCTCAGTCGTCTCCTTCTCCTCCTGTCCCCAATCCCTCCCAACATCAGAGTCTTTTCCAATGAGTCAACTCTTCACATGAGGTGGCCAAAGTATTAGAGTTTCAGCTTTAGCATCAGTCCTTCCAAAGAAATCCCAGGGCTGATCTCCTTCAGAATGGACTGGTAGGATCTCCTTGCAGTCCAAGGGACTCTCAAGAGTCTTCCCCAACACCACAGTTCAAACGCATCAATTCTTTGGCACTCAGCTTTCTTCACAGTCCAACTTTCACATCCATACATGACCACAGGAAAAACCATAGCCTTGACTAGATGGACCTTAGTCGGCAAAGTAATGCCTCTGCTTTTGAATATGCTATCTAGGTTGGTCATAACTTTCCTTCCAAGGAGTAAGGGTCTTTTAATTTCATGGCTGCAGTCACCATCTGCAGCGATTTTGGAGCCCCCAAGAATAAAGTCAGCCACTGTTTCCCCATCTATTTCCCATGAAGTGATGGGACTGGATGCCACGATCTTCGTTTTCTGAATGTTGAGCTTTAAGCCAACTTTTTCACTCTCCTCTTTCACTTTCATCGAGAGGCTTTTTAGTTTCTCTTCACTTTCTGCCATAAGGGTGGTGTCATCTGCATATCTGAGGTAATTGATATTTCTCCCGGCAATCTTGATTCCACCTGGTCCTTCTTCCAGCCCAGTGTTTCTCATGATGTACTCTGCATGTAAGTTAAGTAAGCAGGGTGATAATACACAGCCTTGACATACTCCTTTTCCTATTTGGAACCAGTCTGTTGTTCCATGTCCAGTTCTAATTGTTGCTTCCTGACCTGCATACAGGTTTCTCAAGAGGCAGGTCAGGTGGTCTGGTATTCCCATCTCTTTCAGAATTTTCCACAGTTTATTGTGATCCACACAGTCAAAGGCTTTGGCATAGTCAATAAAGCAGAAATAGATGTTTTTCTGGAACTCTCTTGCTTTTTCCATGATCCAGTGGATGTTGGCAATTTGATCTCTGGTTCCTCTGCCTTTTCTAAAACCAGCTTGAACATCTGGAAGCTCATGGTTCACGTATTGCTGAAGCCTGGCTTGGAGAATTTTGAGCATTACATTACTAGCGTGTGAGATGGGTGCAATTGTGCGGTAGTTTGAGCATTCTTTTGCATTGCCTTTCTTTGGGATTGGAATGAAAACTGACCTTTTCCAGTCCTGTGGCCACTGCTGAGTTTTCCAAATTTGCTGGCATATTGAGTGCAGCACTTTCACAGCATCATCTTTCAGGATTTGAAATAACTCCACTGGAATTCCATCACCTCCACTAGCTTTGTTCATAGTGATGCTTCCTAAGGCCCACTTGACTTCACATTCCAGGATGTCTGGCTCTAGGTGAGTGATCACACCATTGTGATTATCTGGGTTGTGAAGATCTTTTTTGTATAGTTCTTCTGTGTATTCTTGCCACCTCTTCTTAATATCTTTTGCTTCTTTTAGGTCTATACCATTTCTGTCCTTTATCGAGCCCATCTTTGTATGAAATGTTCCCTTGGTATCTCTAATTTTCTTGAAGAGATCTCTAGTCTTTCCCATTCTTTTCTTTTTCTCTGTTTTGCCTTGTTGTTTTCCTCTGTTTTCCATGGAGTCTCACAAATGTTGAAGCAGCTCAGGTTATTTCGCTGCAGCTTCATTACCGCTGTGAGCTGCATAGGCCGTGTGAGTCTAAGGAATGACGCAGGAGAACCCCAGGAGGCATGAAGTGGCTTTTTATAGATCGCGCAGGAGCGGCCAAGAGGAGCTACCTCACATCCGAGGTCAGGGGTGGCGGCTGAGAGCAGCAACTCCACGCACAAGGCAAGGGGTGGTGGTCAAGAGGCGCAACCCCACGTCCAAGGAGCGGCGGCTGCATGGTGCAGGAGGGCCGAGAGAAACTACTCCACATTCAAGGTCAGGAGGGGTGACTCGTCCAAAGTAAGGAATAGCCATGAAGAGATACCCCACGTCCAAGTTAAGAGGAAGCCAAGTAAGAGGGTAGGTGTTGCCAGAGGGTGTCAGAGGGCAGACACACTGAAACCATAATCACAGAAAACTAGCCAATCTGATCACACGGACCACAGCCTTGTCTAACTCAATGAAACTAAGCCATGCAGTGTGGGGCCACCCAAGACTGCAGGTCATATACATATATTACTGCCATTGGAATCGTCACAATAGAGTTTACCTGACCAGAAACCTATACAGGTAAGAAGCCAGCTTGTAATATCCGAGAACAAAAATTGCAAAACTACCTAACTCTGTTTCATGACTCACTTCCTGGGTGATTATATAGAAAATCTTGGCAAAAACAAGGTATCTAGGTCAACTTCCTCAACTCTGTGATAGTTCATTCTGTTAAGTAATGACACTGATTCTTCTCTTGCTGATGAGTCTTTATTTGTGTTTGCTACCCTTCTTCAACCAAAGTGGTCTGCAATTTCAAACTCTAGTTGATAAACGGCACTTTTACGTGATGATTTAGATAAACAGTGAAAGTAAGAAAAAGGTAAATGTGGCAGTCCATTGGGCATGAATTCTTCAAGCATGTAAGGTTAGCTGTGTTATTTTGTAGACTGGGATGGCTTCAGTGCAGAAATGCTTCCTTTTTGCAACACATCATATACTGCTGAAGTAGGTCTATTAAAGTAACATGGTTTTGAGATGATACTTATTAAAATACATGATAGTTGAAATATAGCCAAGACTCGAGGTTGAAGTCATCACTGTAGATGCTTAAATCAATTATTTAAATAAATTGATTGTCAATTGTTAAAAAAAGTATTCAAGAATTCCCATAGCCTGCTCTTTCTTCAGATTTGATGATCAGTTTTAATGTTCATATTAGAAAACAACTGTACTGATTAAGAGATTTGAAATAGTAGATTTAAATCTTTCAGTTTAAACACCAAGTGGGCACAATAAATATTCAAAATATGTTTTGACCATCCAGGCTAGAATTTTTCTTAAAAGAAAGTCATTCATCATAAGAATAATTTCCTAAAATTCCAAAATTCTATGTAGATTAAATATGTAATAAATGTATAATTATTCTTGAACTATCATTATCAAAATTCCCTAAATTTCTTTTTTTCTATAATTTTTATTTTCTTTAGTGTGGGATCATCTCTAGCCCATGCTAATTGTATATAATGAAATATGAACACATCTCTTACCACACTGTTAACTTGGGTCATTTCTTTTCAGAAATTGAGGAACAATGTATGCTTGTCTAAGCATGTTATGCAAATTATTGGCATAAAGGGATTTTTAACATCTAGGTAGTGGAAAACATGTCATAGTGACAATTCTTGCATTAAGTATTCATTTTTCCCGACGGTTACCATGTTTATAATGCCTTTCTACATGTAGCCATTTTATATGCATCTTAAAGAGCAAGGCATGTGCTTGTACCTGCAAAATACTAGCGTTATATCCCAAACACTTTATCTCCAAGTTGGGACTGGGACTCTGTTCTTCTCTGTTTATAAAATCACATACATGAGATACCCCACCAAGGTGAGTTAGTCTGCACAGAAAGTTTGAAGCAGAAGTACGTTAACACAGAATGAATTTTCTCTTTGCTCATTTTAGACTCTGTCACATGGTCTGAAGCTGAAATTTACACCAGGCAGTCTCAGAAGTCTTCTGGTAGCCATGTTATCGCTTTCTTCAAACGACAACGACACATGGCGCATTTTCCAGCTGCCTCTGCAACACCGTACAGCTCATGGCACACAATCCCCAATTTTAAAATGTACTTTACTAAACAAGTTTTATGTTATAAAACAGAACAATATGAGTACCATTATGCAATCTGCTGTTCTGTGTTGTGAGATATGTCTTTTAAAAGAAAAACTCTATAGCAATCAATCACGTGACATGGTGAGGTCTCTTCTTTTTTTCAAGAAAAGAATACCATATTTCATCTATGAAGGAGGCAATATAAAAATGCTACTAAAATATCAGTATGGCTTTTTAGTCATTTGCAAATGCACAGTGTCCCACATTTGCTGGAATAAGGTCTCAGAATACAGCTTGTCAGTTTGAACAATTGTGTGGGGTTGAGACAGATGGGCAGCTGCTGCTTTTTATAATCCCAGATTCTGTTCTTTTACTTTAAATAAGGTTGAAATTTTTTTTCAATTGTGGGAAAAAAATTGACTTTTTTAGAAAAGAAGAAAAAATGGTAGATATTGAACAGTAATGAAAGAAAGATAGTTCCTGTTACTGGGATTAAAAATCTCTAGCTTCATTTTACTGAACACAATAGATTTTACTGGCTGTACTGTGCCAATGCTGATCATTATTTATACCATAATTGATATGACCAAACTGTCTTTTCAGTTTTATAGGAATAGACAAAAATACTGATTAAGTCAAATTTGAATAATCAACTGGGCATCATTATTTCTCTGTTTAGTGCTTATGGATTTTCTCCATTTTGGTCCCAAACGTAAATGTCTTTCTTAACTGTACACTGCAATATGAATTAATCCAAATTAAAACTATTTTTAAAACCCTTTTCTTCATATAAAAAACATGATAAGAATGCCTCTGTTTTTAAATTGGCATTTCTTTCTTCTATCATAATTACTTCCCCATATTATGAAAGAATGAAGATTTAACTAATGCCCTAAGTAAATTGGCCAAAGATTATAAATAATAACTTTTCACTAGGCACAAATCTTCTGTAATTAGAAAGGGTGGAAAATAATCTGTAATGAATGAACTGTATTTAATATGTAAGTACTGAATATTGAACACAGATGCTTCTGTACTAGTGCTCTACTGATTAAAAAAACACATTTATATTCTGTTCTGGGTAGAAACGCCATACTCTGGGAGGGTAAACACTAGACTCAGAAAAAATACCACCAAAAAAAGTAGAATTTTAATTGGTTGAAAACCAAACATGCTCTTAACAGAAAAATTTTTACTAACAAAATGATCCTTATCCCATTGTGTTACTTGAGAGTATTCCCATAATACGGCTAACCAGAAACTACTTCTGGATCCTACTCAGAAATCTGATTTTTTTTTTTTACTTTCAATTAAGAAAACATACCATTTTGTTGGCCAGTTCCATACTACACAGCAATGCTGACGTGATAATCTTATGTAGTAAATATGGTTCTATTGAGCTTTTAATGGATTGGATCTGTTCATAAAACAGTGCTTGATTAAAGAATCTACTTTACTATCTTAACTTTAAACAGACTAGAATGCTTTATAACTCTAAATTGTTAGAACCCATTTTTAATTTCTTTAAAACTGATAAGCTTTCCTGCCCTTCCCTAATTTCACATTTAATTAAATCCATAATACAACCACACTGAAATGAAAGGCCAGCTTTATTTACATAACATAACAATAGAAATAACAATGAATGAATTGCATTGAACCAACATCAGTCTTAACACAGAATATTACTCTTGACCTCTTAGGTGAGTCACCTTTTTTCTACCCAGCCAGGAATAACATTCAATTTTGTGTGAAAATAACTCCTGTGATGGAACTCACAAATGAACAAACATATTTTTGGAAGTAAATCAGGGCATTCAGCATGAAAATCATCACTATTAATATTCTTTTTCAATAAACGGAGGAATCCTTCATCTTAACCCACAATATCAGCGGTGCTTAAATTTTATCTTTTATAGATACTATAAAAATTACCCATGTCTTAAGCTCTTAGGGTGGGCAATGAGGAAATTAAGGTACTGATTACAAAAATCTGGGGCACCAAGAGGTTAAGGGGGCAAGATCAGAGAAAGAAAAATGGTAGAACCAGGTTTTTACAGCAGTTCCTTTTCTTCCAGGTTGTATTCAGACCTGAGGCCTGCCCCAGGCAGAGTCAAAGGAGGAATCTGCCTGGAGCAGCTCGCCTAGAGGGAGAGCCCCTTCATTAACCAAGCCCCAGTCGTTAACATCTACTCAGTCAGAGAGCTTCCAGTCTTTGCATTACAGGTGCACTGGCCACAGTACCACTGCATGCGCTTACAGATTCGAACGCATGCATTGGCTCTATGGGAGTCAGAGCTACCAAATCTCTGAGTTGTTGTTTAGTCACAAAGTCCTATCCAACTCTTTGACACCCCATGGTCTGTAGTCCACCAGGCTCTTCTGTCCGTGGGATTTCCCAGGCAAGAATACTGGAGTGGATTGCCCTTTTCCTCCAGGGGATGTTCCAGAGGCTTCCACAAAAGTAGAAAAGGCAATTCACAATATCAGTTTCATCTGTTGCTTGAAACTATGTTCTCCCTATAGTGAATTTTCAAATCATCCTAAGAGTAGCAGTCTAAGAGTTCAGTATGTTCACGTGAAGCCAGCAATCCCATTCTTGCCATTCTTTTTAAGTCATATACACACAAAGCCTACTCTCAGAAGTAAAACCTGACCTCCTTTGTTTCTGATGGGGTCCATTCTTCCAAAGAGCCCATGTTCTAATGCTAGTGCCTCTAATGCTATTTTCTAGGAACAGTAGTTGTTCTTTCTTTAACTCTTTCACTTCTTCTTGAATTATGTTTGATTTTTGAAAATCATAAAAATTCTTCTTTGAAACCTCTATTTCATTTTAATCACTCTCCTATCATTTGACATTATCTTACAGCTAAGCTCCTCAAACAAGCAACATGCCTGCACACTCCACTGCTTTCACAAGCAGCCACCCCTTACTTTCTTGCTGCTGCTGCTGCTAAGTCACTTCAGCCATGCCGTGTCCGACTCTGTGCAACCCCATAGACGGCAGCCCACTAGGCTCCGCTGTCTCTGGGATTCTCCCGGCAAGAACACTGGAGTGGGTTGCCATTTCCTTCTCCAATGCATGAAAGTGGAAAGTGAAAATGAAGTCGCTCAGTCGTGTCCGACTCTTAGCGACCCCATGGACTGCAGCCCATCAGGCTCCTCCGCCCATGGGATTTTCCAGGCAAGAGTACTGGAGTAGGGTGCCATCATCTTTTGAACTACAGCCTTCCCTGCTGGCTTGGATAGTAAAGAATCTGCTTGCAATGTGGGAGATCTGGGTTCGATCCCTGGGTCAGGAAGATACCCTGAAGAAAGGGATGGCAACCCACTTCAGTATTCTGGCCTCGAGAATTCAATGGACAGAGGAGCCTGATGGGCTATACTCCATGGGATCTCAGAGTCAGAGACGACTGAGCAACTAACACAATCTGATCTATGCAGTCATCAATGTCCTGAAACAGCTCAATTAAAACATTTTCTGAATAGAATTGGATTTCTTTATTCTGACATGCCAAAATCTCCACTGTACTTCACATAGCTTATCTCATTTATAGTTTCCAAGCTAATGTCTGATTTTTTTCTCTCTCATTAACTGAGTGTTCTTTCTCTCTATCCCATCCAGTTCAGTAATTCTCTTTGTTGCTGATCTGTTGATTTTCCTCTAAACTTATAGAATTTATACATTTAAATGTCTTAATCATCTTCATAATCATGACTCAAAACTTCTTATTCTCTTGGACATCCCATCTTTTACTTTCCCTCCTGTCCCATTTCCCCAAATTATGATAAGCCCTTTAATCATTCATTCATTCAAAAAAAAAAAAAAAGAATTGGTTATATTTTTACCTATATTTATCTATCTCCTCAGTTCAGTTCAGTTGCTCAGTCGTGTCCGTCTCTTTGCAATCCCATGAACCACAGCACACCAGGCCTCCCTATCCATAACCAACTCCCAGAGTTCACCCAAATCCATGCCCATTGAGTCGGTGATGCCATCCAACCATCTCATCTTCTGTCATCCCCTTCTCCTCCTGCCCTCAATCCTTCCCAGCATCAGGGTCTTTTCAAATGAGCCACCTCTTCACATGAGGTGGCCAAAGTATTGGAGTTTCAGCTTCAGCATCAGCCCTTCCAATAAACACCCAGGACTGATCTCCTTTAGGATGGACTGGTTGGATCTCCTTGCAGTCCAAGGGACTCTCAAGAGTCTTCTCCAACACCACAGTTCAAAAGCATCAATTCTTTGGTGTTCAGCTTTCTTTATAGTCCAACTCCCACATCCATACCTGACCACTGGAAAAACCATAGCCTTGACTAGATGGACCTTTGTTGACAAAGTAATGTCTCTGCTTTTTAATACACTGTCTAGGTTGGTCATAACTTTCTTTCCAAGGAGTAAGCATCTTTTAATTTCATGGCTGCCATCACCATCTGCAGTGATTTTGGAGCCCAAAAAAATAAAGTCAGCCACTGTTTCCACTATTTCCCCATCTATTTGCCATGAAGTGATGGGACTGCATGCCATGATCTTAGTTTTCTGAATGTTGAGCTTAACTTTTTCACTCTCCTCTTTCACTTTCATCAAGAGGCCCTTTAGTTCTTCTTCACTTTTTGCCATAAGAGTGGTGTCACCTGCATATCTGAGGTTATTGATATTTCTCCCAACAATCTTGATTCCAGCTTGTGTTTCTTCCAACCCAGCGTTTCTCATGATGTATTCTGCATATAAGTTAAATAAGCAGGGTGACAATATACAGCCTTGATGTACTCCTTTACCGATTTGGAGCCAGTCTGTTGTTCCATGTCCAGTTCTAACTGTTGCTTCCTGACCTGCATACAGGTTTCTCAAGAGGCAGGTCAGGTGGTCTGGTATTCCCATCTCTCTCAGAATTTTCCACAGTTTATTGTGATCCACACAGTCAAAGGCTTTGACATAGTCAATAAAGCAGAAATAGATGTTTTTTTCTGGAACTCTCTTGCTTTTTCCATGATCCAGCAGATGTTGGCAATTTGATCTCTGGTTCCTCTGCCTTTTCTAAAACCAGCTTGAACATCTGAAATTTCATGGTTCACCTATTGCTGAAGTCTGGCTTGGAAAATTTTGAGCATTACTTTACTAGCATGTAAGATGAGTGCAATTGTGCAGTAGTTTGAGCACTCTTTGGCATTGCCTTTCTTTGGGACTGGAATGAAAACTGACCTTTTCTATCTCCTGAATTATTACAATATTTTATAGAGAAGTCTTAAAAAATAGCAAAGAATATCTGCTTTCATGGATTATGCATACTATTGAAAGAAATAGGTAATAAATATAATAAAAAAGTAAAATATCAATATAACAAAAGTGAATGTTAAAGAAAACATTCAAAGCAAAGAATAGATGTGAGATATCAGAGGTGGGCTGAAAAAAGATTTACATGGGTGTTGAATGTAGGCTATGCAGGGAATGCAGAAGCTAAGAGACCAATTTAAAAAATGCTGCCCTCATCCAAGAGATAGAAGATAGTAGTATGGAGAAGAATTGTGAAAGCTGAAGTGAAGTGACATAGAGTTGCATTTCAGATCCAAATTGAAGCTAGAGTAGACATAAATTGTTGTTGCACCAGAAATGAAATGAAGAAATCAAGATTAATACCAAACTGGAAAAATGTAGTGACTAACCAATATAGGCAAGTGAGTAAAGAAGTTATATAAACTAAGAAAACAATCCTAGATGGAGAATATGAATTTTGTTGTTATAAACATAGAAATAGTATTTAAGACCATGTGGTGAGAACTGCATCACTTTGAAAGTGAATATATAATCTATAATCAAATAGACTTGCAACCCTGTATAGAAACTCCACCCAATAACCCCAGAATACACATGTCTCTCAAGTGCACATGTAAACTTCTCAAATATAGAACACAAATTTTGTCATAAAACAGACTTCCATAAATTCAGAATAATTGAAATTATACGAATTATGTCTTATGGCTGCAAGAGAATAAGATCAAAATCAAAATCAGAAATAAATTGGGGAAATTTCTGAAGAAGTGAAAATTCAGCAATACTCTCCTAACTAGGCAATGGCTCCAGGAAGAATTACACACACACAAAAGTGTTAAATACTTTGAGACTGATTCAGTAAAGACTCTGCACACTAACTCTTAATAGATTAGGGAAAGCAATGCTGAAACAGAACTTTGTAGCTTAAATGTCTATATTAAAAAAGACAAGCAAAACACACAAATTTTCACTGGCATAACCAAGACAAAAGATACAAGACTCAAATGAATAAAATCAGAAATAAAAGAGGAGACATTAAACTGATACCACATAATACAAAGGATCGTATGAGACTACTATGACCAATTATATGTCAAAAACTTGAACAACCTAGAAGAAATGTATAAATTCCAAGAAACATCCAACTTACCAAGACTGAATCATGAAAAAATAGAAAATATGAACAGATGATTAGTAGTAAGAAGATGAATCAATAACTGCAAATCTTGGAACAAAGTCCAGGATGACATGGCTTCACGGGTGAATTCTACCAAACATTTAAAGAAGAAGTAATCCCAAATATTACCCAAATTCTTCCAAAAATTATAAGAGAAGAGAACATGTCCAAAAAAATTTAAATGGTGTTGGAAGCATCACTCTTTAAGAGATGGTGTTGGAAAACTGGATAGCCACGTGCAAAAGAATAAAACTGGACCACCAGCCTACACCATACAGAAAAGTTAACTTCAAATAGACTAAAAATGTGGACATAAGAACTAAAACCTCAGAACTCCTAGAAGAAAACATAGAAGGTAAATTCTTTGACATTGGTCTTAGTGAGGAGTTTTTGGATTTGAAACCAAAAATTAAGACAACAAAACTGAAAATAAGCAAATGAGACTCTATCAAACTAAAAAGCTTCCATACAGCAAAGGAAAGCATTCCCAAAGTGAAAAGCAATCATCTATTGAGTGGGGGATAATATTTGCAAATCATATGTTTGACAAGACATTAATATCCAAAATATATAAATAATGCATACAATTCAATAGCAAAACAAACAAAAAAAATTTTTTTAATGTACACAGAGGGGCTTCCCTGATGGGTCAGTGGTCAAGAGTCTGCCTGCCAATGCAGGAGACCCGAGTTCAATACCTGGTCCAGAAGATCCCACATGTCTTGGAGCAACTAAGCCCATGCACCACACCTACTGAGCCCATGTTCTAGAGCCCAGGAAGCACAACTACTAAGCCCACTGTGTCGCAGCCTCTGAAGCTGGCATGCCCTGGAGCCTGTGATCCACGGCAAGAGAAGTCACCACAATGAGAAGTCCACACACTGCAACAAAGGGTAACCCCTGTTCACCGCAACTAAAGAAAAACCCTCTTAGCAACAAAGACCCAGCACAGCCAAAAATAAAATAAATAAATCCATTTTTTATAATGTGCAGAGGAGCTAAATCAACATTCTTCCAAAGAAGACATACAGAAGGCTAATAGGTACATGAAAAAGTGTTCAACATCCTTCGTCATCAGGCACATGCAAATCAAATCCCAAATCACCTCACACTTGTTAGAATGACTATTACCAGAAAGAAAAGAAATAACAAGGATTACGAAGACGTGGAGAAAAGGGAATACATATGCACTGTTAGTGGGAATGTAAATTGGTACAGCCACTATGGAAAACAGTATAAAGGCTCTGTAAAAATTAAATATATGTTTACTATATACTTCAACAGTTTCACTTCTGGATTTTTATCTGAAGGAAAAGAAAACACTAACTCAAAAATCTATGTGCACGCTTATGTTCATTGTATCATCAGCATTATTTACAATAGTCCAGACATGGAATTGTCCATTGAAGATGAGTGGATAAAGAAAATGTGATATAGATACAAATAAAATGGAATGCTATTTGGCCATAAAAGGAGAAAATCCTGTCATTTGTGACAACATGGATGAACCTTGAGGGCATTGTGCGTGCTCAGTTGTTCAGTTGTGTCTGACTTTCCAACCCCATGGACTGTAGCTCACCAGGCTCCTCCATCCATGGGATTTTCCAGGCAAGAATAATGGAGTGGGTTGCCATTTCCTTCTCCAGGGCAACCCACTCCATTATTATTATCTCCTTTCCCAACCGAGGGATTGAACCCTCATCTCCTGCATTAGCAGGCAGATTCTTTACCACTGAGACACCAGGAAAGTCCATTTATGAATAATTATAGGCTGACAAATTATTAACTCCGATGAAATGAAAAAAATCCTGGGGAAAAATTAACTGCTGTAATTAATGCAAAAGGAAATAGGAAATCTGAATAGGACTTTAACAAGTAAAGACATTGAATTAATAATTTAGGGTTCCCTAAGACCACTTTGTGCTAAATCGTTACAGTCCTGCCTGATTCTTTGCAACCCCATGGTCTGTAGCCCACCAGGCTTCTCTGTCCATAGGGATTCTCCAGGCAAGAATACTGAAGTGGGTTGCCATTTCCTTCTCCAGGAGATCTTCCCAACCCAGGGATCAAAGCCATGTCTCTTGTGTCTCCTGCATTGGCAGGAAGGTACTTTACTAGCGCCAAACCACCATAAGAATGGATAATTCACACACATACAGGATTGACATGTAATTGTACTCAAGGCTATGATTTATATGAATTGAAAGGATACCAAGCACAGTCAGGAAAGGGTAAAACCTACATGTGATGAAGGAACACAGGCAACATGCATCTAAGTGTCATCATTTACAGAGTAACACAAGACAGGATTAATTTCCCACCAAAGAGTTGTGTGAGCATATGTATAATGTTGCCAATCATGAAAGGTCATGGGTGCCTCAGCATTCAAGGTACATAGGATCCAGAGACAGCCTCTGCCTGGTACATACATACTAGACTCCCAGAAGGAAAATAGATGTTCAACATAAACCACATTGTTTGCACATACAGGTAAGGAACAGTGGGCTACTCTTATCAATTCTGGGGATGATGGGGACCCGCTCAAAATCTGAATTCCCAGGCAATAGTCAACAATAAGCTGAACTTTCTAATGATCTTGGACCTGCTATGTTAGCTTTTTTTCTGTACAATTAGAAAATTTAAAACTTTCTGCAGAGCCAAGCTAAGACCTATTTTTTTCCCCCCATTGGTGAATTCTACCAAATATCTCAACCCAGGGATTGAACCCAGGGCTCCTGCATTGCAGGCAACTTTTTACCATCTGAGTCACCAGGGAAGCCCCCTAATATAAAATTTTCAAAGTCTTACATAAAAGAAGAGAAGAGAGCACATTTCAAGTATATAAGGCCTGTATTACCCTGATACCAAAAGCAGGAAAACAAAACAAAACAAAACAATACAAATTCTCTAGTAAATACATATGCAAAAATTCTTTAAAAATTCATTTTCTTATTATTTACAGGCATTATGTACTATAAAATCATTAAGAACACTGAAGTGGACCATTGCTCATAGAAGAAATATAGGGTTAGGTTCTGGAGTGCCTCAGGTCACAATATTTTCATCAACTGATCAATAATAGCTTTGTTTTATGTGAGTTTCTCTTTAAAGGCGTCTTTTAATATATATCAGTGATTCATTAACGTTGAACTCATGGCCATCAGCACTATAACTCATGCCTGCACCGAGCTTATCTAACAAACTGTTTTCTATGTAAGGCACATCACAGTCTTCTAGCACTTAGAAACACTAGCCAGGACTTCAGAACTAATGCTTCAGACTATTTTAAATACCCAAGTCAACCATAGAAAGCACACATATGTGGAAAATGTAACAGTAAATAGATCACCAAAAAAAAAGTGCACTTTGTTTACAGAATGAGAGCTGAAACAGAAAAGCAGAATATCACTGTTTCAGCTTCTGTTGGGGATGTGGACTTTGGGTAGCTCAGAGTTTTCACTGTTCACAAATGATTATGAAAGTACTACAAATAATGGTTTGTCAGTTACAAGTACATTTTAGTGAGTAGGTGAATTCACAAATGTGGAAACTGCACATAATGAGTATTGGCTGTTCTAGCACAGAGTCGGACACGACTGAAGCAAGTTAGCAGCAGCAGCAGATAGTGCTTGCTGTTGCTGTTTAGTTGTTACTGCTGTTTATTTTGGAGAAGGCAATGGCAACCCACTCCAGAACTCTTGCCTGGAAAATCCCATGGATGGAGGAGCCTGGTGGGCTGCAGTCCACGAGGTCGAAAAGAGTCGGACACGACTGAGCGACTTCACTTTCACTTTTCAGTTTCATGTATTGGAGAAGGAAATGGCAACCCACTCTAGTGTTCTTGCCTGGAGAATCCCAGGGATGGGGGAGCCTGGTGGGCTGCCGTCTATGGGGTCGCACAGAGTCGGACACAACTGAAGCAACTTAGCAGCAGCAGCTGTTTAGTTGCTAAGTCATGCTGGACTCTTTGCAACCCCATGGAATGTAGCCCTCGAGGCTCCTCTGTCCATGGGATTTCCCAGGCTGGAATACTGGAGTGGGTTGCCATTTCCTTTTCCAAGGGATCTTCCCAACACAGGGATTGAACCCATACTTCCTACATTGCAGGCAGGCTCTTTACCAGTGAGCCACCTGGCAAATAGTAGCTAGCAGCATGTGAAAAGGATTAAACATGACCAAGTGGAAAGTATCCCAGGAGTGCAAGTTAGTTTAACATTCAAAAATCGATATACCATGTAATAGAAAATAGAACAAAATCCAGATTATTGTCTCAATAACGTCTTAAAAATCATTTGATAAAATGCAATATCCATTCATGATAAAAAAAAAAAAACAACCACTCAAAACACTGGAAATAGAAGAGAGCTTTCTCTACCTGATAGGAAAAGCTAACATTATATTTATCGGTAAAATATTGGGTTGGCCAAAAAGTCCGTTGGGTTTCTCTATAAGATGTTATGGAAAATCCCAGATGAACCTTTTGGCCAACCCAATACTAAATGGTGGGGCAGCTGCCAGCTTCCCTGGCAGCTCTGTGGTAAAGAACCTACTTGCCAGTGTAGAAGACTCAGGTTTGACCTTGGTTTTGGAAGATCCCTTGGAGGAGGAAATGGCAACCCACTCCAGTATTCTTGCCTGGGAAATTCCATGGACAGAGGAGCCTGGCAGGCTACAGTCCAGGGGTTGCAAAGAGTCTGATATGACTGAGTGCTTGAGCATACACACACATACTAAATGATTCCCCCTGAGGTCAATAACAAGAAAAGTATGTCCTCTTTCACCACATTTATTAAACATTGTACTGGAGTTTCTTCAGGAGATTTGGGCAAGAAAATGAAATAAAGCATCCAGACTGAAAGAAAGAAAGTAAAATTCTTTCTACAAATGACATGATTTTCTATACAGAAAATCCTAAAAATCAAAGAAAAAAATTATTCCATTTATTATAGTATCAAAAAGAATGATACCCTTAGGAATACAATTTTAAAATAAGAGCAAAACTTATTTGAAAACTACAAAACATTGCTGAAAGAATAAACAAGTTCTAAATAAATACAAAGATATTCTGAGCTCATGGACTGATAGACATAATTGGTAAAATGGCAGTATTCCCAAATTGACCTACAGATTCAACACATTTTATCTAAAAATCCCAGCAGAATTCTTTTCAGAAATTGATGAGTTGAGTTTAAAATTCATACAAGAATTCATAGTACCCAAAATTGTCAAAAGTCTTGTAATGAAAGACTCACACTTCATGATTTCAACACTTTCTAAAAAAAAAGCTGTAAGTTATCAAGACAATGTGTTACTGGAATTAGGATAGACATAAAGATCAGTGGGATAGAACTTAGAGTCCAGAAATAAACTCTCACATTAACAGTTAATTTTGGACAAAGGTACCAAGACACTTCAATAGTGAAAGAATAGCAAATGGTTTTACTGGGTGTCTACTGGCAAAATAATAAAGCTGGGCCACGATTACACCACACACAAAAATGGACTCAAAATGGACCATGAATCTCAATTTCTTAGAAGAAAATCTAAGAGGAAGTTTCATGAACTTGGGTACAACAGAACCTTTAGACATGACACTAAGGCAAAAGAAGAAAAAAAGAATAAACTGGATCATCAAAGTTAAAACCTTTTGTCTTTCAAATGACATCATGAGGAAAATGAGAAGGTAGTTCACGGAACAGGAGAATATGTTTGCAAGCGTACATCTGATAAGTGATTTGTATTCAGAATATATAAAGAAATTTATCCCTCAGTGATCAAAAGACACAATTTCAAAATGTATCTAAATAGACAGTTTTCAAAAGAAGATATTTTAATTCAAATAACCAATAAGCACAATAAAAATTGTTCAACATCATTAGTCACTGGAGAAATACAGATCAAGGCCACAGTGGGATACCACTTCATATACACCAGGATGGCTAAATATTTTTCTAAAGCAGATTATAGCAATGTTGGCAAAGGTATGAAAATTGGAACCCTCATACACTGCGGGGTGGAATGCATAATGATGTAGTCAATTTGGGAAACAGGCTAGCAGTTCCTCAGAATGTTTGTCTAAACATAGTTACCATATGACTTAGCATTTCAACTTCTAGGTATATACCAAGAAAAATGAAAACACATATCCATGCAGAAATTTGTACACAGATATTCATGACATCACGAAGTCCCAATTATTCGTGATAGCCAAAAAGTGAAAACAATTTAAATGTCTATCAACTGATAAAAGTGAAAAGTGTGAAAATGATGGTTGCTCAGTTGTGTGCAACTCTCTGCAACCCCATGAACTGTAGCCGGCCAAGTTCCTAGGTCGATGGGATTCTTCAGGCAAGAATACTGGAGAGGATTGTCATTCCCTTCTCCAGGGGATCTTCCCAACCCAGGGATTGAACCCCAGTCTCCTGCATTGCAGGCGGATTTTTTTACTGTCTGAGCCACCAAATGTGATAGGAAATCCAAATGTGACATATCCATACAACAGAATATTATTTGGCAGTAGAAAATGACTGACATACTGACTCATGCTACAAGATGGATGAACATCAAAAACTTCATGTCAAATGAAGGGCTAAGTCACACACACACAAAAAAAACATATGTTATATAGCCCCCATTTTTGTGAAATATCCAGAATACACAAATCTGTAGAAGGGTCATTAGTGGCATAGAGTTGAGGTATTGAGGGGAAAAGAGAAGTAACTGCTAAGAAGGGCAGGTATTGTTCATTTCTTTTTTAGGATTGAAGACATTCTAAAATTAATTTTAGTGATGGTTGCAAATCTCTGTAACTATGCTAAAAACCACTGCATTATATACCTTACATATGCTAAGTGTAATCAGTATAAATTGTGTCTTGAAAACAGTTACATTATTAAAATTAGGCACTTCTTCTCATCTATCCATGTCAAAGTCTGATCATATCTCATGCCAGCAGGTATTTCAGTGCTATCTCCTAGGGCACACTTCAATCACTCCTGTATAGATTACGACAATAATCTACTACAGAAACTGCTTCCAGTTTTGATGAGCCATCTGTTGCAATAGATTTTTATTAAAATACTATTTTCATGAAATTACTCCCTTGCTCAATATCAGTAATTCTCTAATCTCTTCATTCATCCATTTAAGGCCCAGCATCAACTGAGCTACGTTACCCAGTGTGTTAGGTAGGAGAACAGCCTCTCAGAGAGGCCTGTATCCTAATTCCCCAAACCTTTAAATACGTTGCTTTACGTGGCAAAAGAGACTGCGTGGATGTGATTGAATGAAAGTCCTGGAGCTCGGGGAGATTATCTGGGATTATCCAGTTGGGCCCAATGTAATCATAAGCATCCTTCTAAATGAAAGTTGGGAACAGGAGAGTTAGAGTCCCAGAAAAGATGCAACAAAAGAGAAGTGACATGGATCACAGTCCATGTGGCAGCCTCTGAGTAAGACGAGGCAAGAAAGAGGACTCCCCCTGGAACTTTCAGAAGGAATGTGGCTCTGATAGCCAATTTTTCACTCTGACACCCAGAGCTATAATAGAATAAATGTGTGTTGTTTTAAGCCACTATCATTATGGTGATTTGTTACAACTGTATTGGAAACCAATACACCCATTCAACAATCTTACTATAATTCTCTGCTTTTTTTCACATTCTTGATTTGAATAATCTTTTCCTACTGGTCCGGAAATTCCATTCTTCTCCTCACTACTAACACAGGACTTGAATACTAAAGTCCTCAAGATATGTTCTCCCACGAATCCCACCTCGATGCAATTTCAATTCTTTTTCAAATTTTTTATTGGAGTATATTTGCTTTATCATGTTGTGTTAGTTTCTGCCGAAAAACAACATGAATCAGCCATATGTATACATATATCCTCTCCTTCTAGAGCCTCCCACCCCTCCCCACCCCACCCCATCATCACAGAGCACCAAGCTGAGCTCCCTGTCCTATACAGCATGCTCCCACTAGCTATCTGTTTTACACATGGTAGCAAATGTATGGGAATGCAGAGTACCGATTTTAATTCTGACTAAAGATTTCTTCAGAATAAATTTATGCCATCTACAGATGACTAGCACAAGTGTCAACTAGGGAAGATCATCTGATGAGTTTAAGTTGAATGTGGAACGTATTTGGCTCATTGTACGGAGACAGGAGTGTGCTGGAGAACCAACTCAAAAAAACAAAAGCTGTGACTTATAGTGTTTGCTGATTTAATACTCCCAACAAGACTGATTTCAATCATGTTGTATACCTGAAATTTACACCATGTTGTATGTCAATTATATCTCCAGAAAACTGATGGGAAAATTTGCACTAAAAGTTGAAGTCTTAACCAGTGGACCGCCGGGGAAGTCTGACAATTCTGCTTTTAATACACCTCACCGATCTGCCTTCCTCCATATCCTATGGGCACTGGCTTCTAAACGAGCTTTTCTTTGCACAGTCCTCGTTTATTCTGCATATTCTCCTTTGTGCTATTTCCCACAGGTAATCGTACATGGTGGAGAAGGAAATGACAACCCACTCCAGTATTTCTGCCCGGAGAATTCCATGGTCAGAGGAGCTTGGCTGGCTACAGTCCATGGAGTCTCAAAGAGTTGGACACAACTGAGTGACTAACACGTACACACACATAATCTTTCATATATCTTCTTTAAAACCCTTTAATGATGCTTACTTCTTGGAAGAAAAGTTATGACCAACCTAGACAGCATATTCAAAAGCAGAGACATTACTTTGCCGACTAAGGTCCGTCTAGTCAAGGCTATGGTTTTTCCTGTGGTCATGTATGGATGTGAGAGTTGGACTGTGAAGAAGGCTGAGCACTGAAGAACTGATGCTTTTGAACTGTGGTGTTGGAGAAGACTCTTGAGAGTCCCTTGGACTGCAAGGAGATCCAACCAGTCCATTCTGAAGGAGATCAGCCCTGGGATTTCTGTGGAAGGAATGATGCTAAAGCTGAAACTCCAGTACTGTGGCCACCTCATGCAAAGAGTTGACTTCTGATGCAGGGAGGGATTGGGGGCAGGAGGAGAAGGGGACGACAGAGGATGAGATGGCTGGATGGCATCACTGACTCGAGGGACGTGAGTCTGAGTGAGCTCCGGGAGTTGGTGATGGACAGGGAGGCCTGGTGTGCTGCGATTCATGGGGTTGCAAACAGTCGGACACGACTGTGCGAATGAACTGAACTGAACTGAACTGAATGTTTCCTCATTCTATTGATTGGTAAAGACCACATCCCTTTGCACAGAAAGCTCCTTATAATCAGCTCCAATAGCCCATCTCTCCAAGGCTCTCACTGAACCCCACACACTGGTCTTGGGAAACTTTGCTTGCCTTTTTCAGATCGTATTACATTCAATAATGCTTCTGACACTCTGTGAAGGTCATTTTCCTTTTCCAGAAGACCTTTGCCCTCTTTTCTGTCTGATGAATTTCTAGCTACCGTACAGTTTTCAGCCAGCACTTCTTCTGGGGAACCCTCCCTAACTTTTCTGATTCAAGTGCATCTTTACATATACCCAAGTTCGATGCACCAACCACACTGGGTTGTAATCTGTTGTCCCGTATGAGCTGTATAAGAGCAAAGGCTATGTCCTCCTCTCCCATGTGGACCCTAGCTGCCGCAGAGGTTCTAGCATGAGGTAAAGGTTTAATATTTCTTGAGAGAATGAAATGTTTGCCAGAGTCAGATTTTGAAGGGATTTGAATATCACATTATGGGGTCTTGTTCCCTAGGCACAAATCTGAAGCATAGGAGGAATATAATCAAGCCTATGTGTCAGAAAAAAGACTTGGGGAGAGACAAGGAGAGGCTGAGGATGTAGGGAGGAGTGTAAGTACATGAAGATGTATTTGCTGTAGGGTAGACAGAAATGTCTGCAGACACAATTATGGATTTATTGGGGTATTAGTTTGAAGAATGGGGATATAATTTATGTAATATTTATGTCAGGGCTGAATTACATTCTAAATATTTAGTAAGGAAAAAATATAAACATTATTAAGCTGCTTCATATGCATGACATATCCGACCGAGTGCTGCAATTCTGATAACAGATATTAGGCAGAAAAGTACATTTACCACACTTAAAAGTTCATTAAACAGGTAAGGGACTTAAGCATTTATTCCAAAAATATTTCTAGTTTCTTATAACAGCCTAATATGACTGGATCAATCATAAATTTATAAAGTCCAGGGTGTATTTGTTTATATTTAAGCTCCCGAAGCAATATATTCCATGGTCTATTTGACACTGTATATGAATATTTCTAAAATTCTTCTACTTAGGGTGTTATGATAGTCACCTGATATTCCAGTCATTAGTGAAACCTGTCCACGAAGATGAAGAATAAACACTACAAAATACCATTTTCCTGTAAATTGTGAAAGAAAATCATCAAATTTTCTATAATGAATTATCATATTAATGTCCAGTATTTCTGTCAGAATTTCTTTAACCTCATCTCATATTTTCTTAGGTATGATTTGTAAGAGTTTAATGTAAGGAGGTCTGCTGTAAAGATGAAATCTAAACAAATGTCAGATCCCATGGTGTTTTCCAACATTTTATAACATGACCAAATTAAAAGACCACTCAGTACTAATTTACAGAATTAAACCTTTTCTGAAATAAATAGTAAGACCACAGGTAAGGCTCATATTTCCTTTAGGAAATGGATGAAAATGCAGTAAATGCTGAGTAAAGGCAATAAAATTTGCTGCCTCACGATATCCAAGTAACTCTGTCTGAACATATTTAAAATCCATAAGATTTTTTTCCCTGGATGTAAATATAATTAGATGTTTTATCTACTTCAAACATGTAACATAAAAGACTGAAACTTTCATAAAATGCTAAACTTAAGATGGAATTATCGTTATTACCATTATCTTCATTTAGGAGGAAAATAGACTGTGGTGAGGAAGGCAAGGTTACGATAACACATTAAAGATAAAATACGGCCAAAGAGAAATAATTCTCCCAAATTACAAAACCTGTGAGCAAATACACAAGGAAGAGGGTAACTGCATTTCAAGGGGTCAGCACTGAATCTATTTTGCTCCATGAAGGGTTGTTTATGACAATCAATATTGCCACTCATTTTTGATGATCTTTTGTGTCCTCCGTGCCTCCTATTACATGCATCAACATGTTTGATTTTTAATTTCGCCTTGTTAGAGTAATTTAGTTCAACCTTCACTGAGGAAATGCTGTTATTTGCAATGACAGTGAATGCTATTTGGCCTCTTAGGGCAAATGGGACTGTCAGCCTCACTGGCAAGTTCTGAGGTGACATGGTTAAGGAGTTTATGAAGCGGGGGTGGGGAGAGTGGGGCGGGGGGGTGGAACAATGGGTCCCAGCTTTTAGTGGCATTGGGTGGTGGGGGCAGAGGAGATGATGCATTTAGTTAGTTTTTATTTATTTTTTGTCTTCTAATTCATCATCTGTTTTTTATTCTGTGAATATTTCCATCCTTATCTTTTAGGGTCAAAATCTCAGTCATTTTTTATTCTTCTGTCTCTCATACCACCCAGTCCTGGTCATGTCAATCCATATTTCAAGTCTCATCCTAATTCAAACTTTCCTCATTTTACAAACTGTGGTTTTGATAGTATCACAACCGATCCCTCAACTTTAGTTTTTGAGTGAACAGAGCCACCAAATAGACTACTGAAATGTTGATTTTTTAAAAGTCTGGGATGGGCTGAGGAGGGGTAGGAGGGAGGCTCAAGAGGGAGTTCAGTTCAGCTCCTCAGTTGTGTTCAACTCTTTGTGACCCCATGAAATGCAGCATGCCAGGCTTCCCTGAGTTCATTCAAACTCATGTCCATTGAGTAAGTGATGCCATCCAACCATCTCATCCTCTGTCATCCTCTTCTCCTCCTGCCTTCAATCTTTCCCAGCATCAGGGTCTTTACCACTGAGTCAGCTCTTCTACTGTGAGCTCTATTTAATAAGGGAGGAGCAGGCCAGGTCCTTTCTCATCAAGTTTAGTTGAGAACCTGAGACTGGACTCCTTCGCCGACCAGAACATTAGTGTTTTTGCTGCAGATCTTGTGGCATTGGTGCTTCTTTTATCTTCAGGAAAAGACCAGGAAAGTGTGGATTTTGATATATTTTCAGTTCTTGCCAAACCACTCAGTTCAGTTCAGTCGCTCAGTTGTATCTGACTCTTTGTGACCCCATGGACTGCAGCACGCCAGGCTTCCTTGTCCATCACCAATTCCCAGAGCTTGCTCAAACTCATGTCCATTGAGTCAGTGATGCCATCCAACCATCTCTTCCTCTGTTGTCCCCTTCTCCTCCCACCTTCAATCTTCCCCAGCAACAGAGTCTTTTCCAGTGAATCAGTTCTTCCCATCAGGTGGCCAAAGTATTGGAGTTTCAGCTTCCACATCAGTCCTTCCAATGAATATTCAGGACTGATTTCCTTTAGGATCAAATGGCTGGATCTCCTTGTAGTCCAAGGGACTCTGAAGAGTCTTCTCCAACACCACAATTCAAAAGTGTCAATTCTTCAGCACTCAGATTTCTTTATAGTCCAACTCTCACATCCATACATGACTACTGGAAAAACCATAGCTTTGACTAGATGGACCTTTGTTGGCAAAGTAATGTCTCTACTTTTTAATATGCTGTCTAGGTTGGCCATAGCTTTTCTTCCAAGAAGCAAGTATCTTTTAATTTCATGGCTGCAGTCACTATCTGCAATGATTTTGGAGCCGAAGAAAATAAAGTCTGTCACTGTTTCCATTGTTTCCCCACCTATTTGCCATGAAGTGATGCGACCATGATCTTAGTTTTCTGAATGTTGAGTTTTAAGTCAACTTTTTCACTCACCTCTTTCACTTTCATCAAGAGGCTCTTTAGTTCTTCTTTGCTTTCTGCCATAAGGGTGATGTCATCTGCATGTCTGAGGTTATTTATATTTCTCCTGGCAATCTTGATTCCAGCTTGTGCTTCATCCAGCCTAGCATTTCACACGATGTACTCTGCATATAAGTTAAATAAGCAAGGTGACAATATGCAGCCTTGACATATTCCTTTCCAAATTTGGAACCAATCTGTTGTTCCACATTCAGTTCTAACTGTTGCTTCCTGACCTGCATACAGATTTCTCAGGAAGCAGGTCAGGTGGTCTGGTATTCCCATCTCTTGAAGAATTTTCCAGAGTTCATTGTGATCCACACAGTCTAAGGATATGGCATTATCAATAAAGCAGAAGTAGATGTGTTTCTGGAACTCTCTTGCTTTTTTGATGATCCAACGGATGTTGGCAATTTGATCTCTGGTTCTTCTGCCTTTTCTAAATCCAGCTTGAACATCTGGAAATTCACAGTATACATACTATTGAAGCCTCACTTGGAGAATTTTGAGCATTTTTTGTTAGCATGTGAGATGAGTGCAATTGTGCAGTAGTTTGAACATTCTTTGGCATTGCCTTTCTTTGGTATTCAAATGAAACTGACATTTTCCAGTCCTGTGGCCATTGCTGAGTTTTCCAAATTTGCTGGCATGTTGTGTGCAGCACTTTCATAGCATCATCTTTTAGGATTTGAAATAGCTCAACTGGAATTCCACCACCTCCACTAGCTTTGTTCATAGTGATGCTTCGTAAGGCCCACTTGACTTTGCATTCCAGCATGTCTGGCCGTGGGTGAGTGATCACACCATAGTCATTATCTGGGTCATGAAGATCTTTTTTGTACAGCTCTTCTGTGTATTTTTGCCACTTCTTCTTAGTATTTTCTGCTTCTGTTAAGTCCATACCATTTCTGTCCTTTATTGTGCCCATCTTTGCATGAAATGTTCCTTGGCATGAACATTTCACAAATGTTCCTTTGCATGAAATGCCCAGCAGTTGGTTCCTAATTAATAACTCAGCTCTAACTAACCAGTCCTTCCTCGTGTCTTTCAACTTCTCAGGATGAAAAATCATCAAAAGCCAAAATGAGCTAACACTTACTGAAAGCTTACTATATCAAGGTCATCTCATTGAATTTTCACAGTGTTTCAAGGCAATAAATACCATTCCTGTCATCTTTTTACAGATGAGGAAACTGAGGGACAAAGGGATATAGCAATTAGCTCAGGATTACCCAGCTAGTCCAGAGCATAACTGATTGATTCTAGATCCCAAATTCTTAAACCCTTCTATGACAACTTCATCCCATATACTTACAAAAAAAGAAAAGAAAAAGAAACCCTAGCTATAAAAAAGAGATAGCAAATACCATTATAATGATATATGTTAAATGATCTTACAAAATAAAAAGCACAAGAAATACGATTTAGATACTAATTCAATTAATTATATTAAAATATTTTAAATATTTTTTACTTCCTTTAAGTGATCAAAGAATTTACTTAGTTTTTTTGCTGTCATAGTATGCTATGGTGCACTCAGTGAGTTAACCAACGAATTAAAATTGCTATAACCTGAAAAATACTACAAAGTTGACAAATCTCTGATCTCATGAACTTACACATTTACAACATCAGGTCAACACTGGGTGCAGAATTCAGTCCACCACTTCACTAACGAGATCTTGATGATCAGAATTTTTGTGCTGTGTAAATTTAGCAGGCAATTTTCTGTGCACCAAACTAATGGTGCGTGCTGCAGAAGTACATAGGAACCCAGATTCTGCTGACATTTTTTTCTGGTCAGTTGCCCTACGGAGAAGGCGATGGCACCCCACTCCAGTACTCTTGCCTGGAAAATCCCAAGGGCAGAGGAGCCTGGTAGGCTGCAGTCCATGGGGTCGCTAAGAGTCGGACACGAGTGAGAGACCTCACTTTCACTTTTCAGTTTCATGCATTGGAGAAGGTAATGGCAACCCACTCCAGTGTTCTTGCCTGGAGAATCCCAGGGACAGGGCAGCCTGGTGGGCTACTCTATGGGGTCGCATAGAGTCGGACACGACTGAAGCAACTTAGCAGCAGCAGCCCTAGCCTATCATGGTTCTGATCACTGAAACCCAATGAAACAGGCGATTTCATTACACTTGATCTCACTTTCTTACTCTGAGCCTTTTGACTGTTTCAAGGGCTAATGCTCCATTGGTCCAACCTTTAAGCCAGAGATCTCATATTGTGAAATAATAACTAAAATACAGCAGGCACTTTTGTTATACTATGCTCACATCCATCCTTTAGGGAAGACCTCCGTTGATCAACACCCAAGAGAAATATAGTTGGATTTCTCTTCTCTTTTTATCTGTTGCTGACTCTTGCAACCAATTAGACATTACATGTGAAAATAAAAGTCAATGGTATTCACAACATTTGCAAACTTCCTGATTTTCCAAACAAGGAAAGGAAAATATAATACACAAGGCCTAATATTAATAAATCCCAGACCTACATTGGAACTTTAGTTTGGCAATAATAATAACACTGTTTTCAGTTTGCTTAACTCATACAAAAATTACAGCTCTTTTGAGCAAATGATGGAAGATATTTTTAAGCATTTTTTTTTCTGATATTGTCTGTCTCCCATTTAACAGTCAACTACTTGGAGAGCAGTTTCCATTCACAGCCTTCACTTCATTTCTCAACCCACAATACTTTTGCTGCTACATTCACCTACAATGGGATGGTTCTCAAAAGCTCACGTTTTGGGGTGCATTCATGACATGCATCAATAAATTCAATGATTTCTTTTAATGCTTATTTTAATTGGGATGTGACATCTCTATAGGATGTAGCACTATTGATAATGCCTGCCTTCTTATAACACTCGTTTTTTCATGGCATCTAGACAACTAGGTAGGTTTTTTATTTATTTTCTTGCTGCTTCTTTTAATCCTTTTTAAATTTATTTCCCCTACCATCCCCTATTGGATTGTTCTCTACAGAATTCTGTCTTTGAATCTGCATCACATCTATCTTTTCCTTTCCCTTCTATTCCTAGCCTTCTTTCCCTGTAAATTTCTCTCTCTCCACCCCTTTCCCTTTCCATCCTTCATGGTAAATATCATTCCCTTTTATCATTTTGTTGATCTATGTATGCATAAATAACACTCCTACCTATATTTATAGCCTAGGTCTTAAGCTACAACATCAAATCTGCGTATTTAACTACTAACTTGGAAGCTCCATGTGGATTTTTTGTATTCAACCACAACTTAACATACTTTAAAATGAACTCACCTTCTTTTCTTCCAAAACCTTCTTCCCTTAGCATGTCATTTATTGTAAATTGTTCTACCATTTATTGAGTTATGTAAAACAGAAATGAAGGAGTCATTTTTTACTCTTTTCTCTCTCTCCAAAATCATTCAACTGTTAATTCTGATGCATTATTTAGTACTCCACTCCAATACATTAGCTGTTTTTACTTGGTCACCCATATCTTTCTGCTACAATTTTTCAATGGCATCTAACTTTCTATTTTTTTGTGGCAGTCAGAGTGATGTTTCTAAACTTCAAAACAGTGCACATCATTCTGCTTAAAATGCTGCACTAGTTTCACATTGTTCTTGGGATCAAAATCCTCAGCTCTCTGATATGTCAATTATATTTTCCTCTTAGGTCCCAGAGCAAATTTTCCACTCCAATCCTCATTTTCCCAAATACCTTTGCCTCACTCATACTATATTCTACTCATCTTTATGTTTAAATTTAGACATCAAAAGGATCAATAAATCTTCCCTAATATCCAAGCCTGAATGGGGGACTAGGCTTCATTCCATACTGCCCCATGAAAACATTTATCACATTAAACTCTAGTTGCCTCTCCAGTAGACCACATCCCTTTAAGACAAAGATTATACACTGTAGTACTTGAATGTATAGCATGTAGTAAGCATTCAATCAACATTTAATGAATGACAGGCTATCTGGTGACAACTGGGGTTGGGCAATAGTTTGTTTCATACATGGATGGCAGGTAAGACTGCTCATTCAAAAAAAATGTCCTTTTCTACAGAACTCTTTTCATTGAATATTTGAATTTAAATATTGGGACAACCTGCTAAATGACAGAAACTTGGCAATGACATAAGCCTGGTTGATTGAGACATATTATTTAGCAGGAGCACCAACATTTAGAAAATTGAAATCTTGAGAAATCTTTTAATTAGGTAGTCTTTTTTGTTTACATATGATATTGCACATCCTGTCACTAATAGAAATTAACTTGAATTCCATTTGGAAACCACACTGGTAATTATCCTCACTTCTCAAATAAATGGAGGAAAGGACAGCAATGAAAAAGTTTCACTTTAAAATGGAAGTTGGTGCAACTCCAAAAATCCTGAACATTCATCACAGACCCATAAACTATGTCATTTTTAAAGATTACAACTAAAATTGAGGACCTTATCAGCTATTTTTGACTTTCAAGGTACCAACAGAGCCACTTTAAAGTCATAGTAAGCCGTCACCTAAGCCACAATTTTATCTTATTCTTATCTAGGTCTTCTTAAGCATTCATGGATGAACATCAAGCATTTTGTAAAGCCTATAGTTGTTTCTAAAATTATCTGTGTGAACTTTTATCCAGGGTAGGGCCTAAACATTTTGAAAATCCATTTATCAAATGGATTCACCACTCCAAAGAAATGAACAACCATTGGTAATCATTTTATGTTGTCGTTTAGTCAATCAGTCGTGTTTGACTCTTTTGTGACCCCATGGACTGTAGCTGTCCAGGCTCCTCTGTCCATGGGATTCTCCAGACAAGAATACTGGAGTGAGCTGCCGTTTCCTTTTCCAGAGCATCTTCCTGACCAGGGGATCAAACCTGCACCACCTGCACTGGCAGGCAGATTCTTTACCAATGAGCCACTGGGGAAACCCAATCATTTCATAAATTAAAAACAAAACTACAATCCACTTAAATATCCCCATATATGAAAAGATAATCCTTGGGAGAGAGAAAAGTTATATATTTATTGAATGATTTAAGTTAATTAAATTTAAATGTGCATGCATGCTAAATCACTTCTGTCGTGCCCGACTCTGCGACTCTATGGACCATAGCTCATCCATGGGATTCTTTAGGCAAGAATACTGGAGTGGGTTGCCATGCCCTCTTCCAAAGGAGCTTCCTCACCTAGGCATCAAACTCTTGTCTCCTGAGTCTCCTGTATTAGCAGGCAGGTTCTTTACCACTAGTGCCACCTGGGAAGCCCTAAAATTAAACAAAATTTTAATTTCTTTCCTAGCACATCAAATTATAATTTATAAATGACAGAAATAAGGAAAAATGGCTTTGGAATTTCAATTTTTATGTGCAAGTCCACAGACGTCACTCTGTCATAGAGTCTTATTTTGTGTACATGAACAAATACTTCTAAAATATTTCAAGAGTGCTTCTGATAACCCCTCAATGATAATTATCTAGCACCTTCCCCCACACACTGCCTCATTCTTCTCCTTCTCTGTTGATAAATGAACCCCTTATAACCTCTTCATCAGTCTCTATCTCTCTCAGTCTTTCCAGATCAAATATTCCACTTGTTCTTCTGGTCGAAGGTCTTGATTGAGCTAGAGTCTATTTAAAGTCTATGATCAAATGAGCAGGGAGAGAGGCAATTAATGATTTAAAAAATCCTTAAATATGAATATTTTTTACTTAAAAACATGAGCTAGCATCTGCTATCAGAATTTGTGCTTCAAATCTCAGAAAATTCCCTACACTGAAGAAACAATGACACAGATCAGCCAAAATGTTCAGAATTCCAGAGTTCTTTCAGAAGGAAAATATCAGTTTTACATGACAATTTTAGCAATATTTTTATTAGAATATTCCCTTTTTTAAGCTCCATATACATCTCTAGAAATGACTTTGCAATAAGATTGTATGCTGGAGGTCGATTGTGTCTGGGGGCCTTTTTAGTTAGTCATGATTTAGCACATGATTTTGCACATTATTTTAGCATTTCAAACAGTTTGGGTGCATCTCAGCAAATATCAGGAGGTAATGAGTTTTAAGATAAAGAAGAAAGTAAGTATATACACCCTTCATTTGGAGACAATTTCATTTTTGTTAACCCCATTCTGGATGACTATCACAGAACTCCAGTGCCAAGCCGTGAAGGTATCGTGGGAACTTCCTTTGGACTACGTCATGCTTTTCACTAACTTTTATGTAGATGACTTTGATCATGTCCCTGAACATGACATTCCACTGTCCTCCTGAGTGCTATGGTACCATTCTGATTCTTAAGAAGAAGAAAAAAAAAAAAACTGTTGAGAATATGGAAAATTTTGAGAAGAACTTGGAGGAGAGGAAATAAACAAACAAATATATACACACACACACAAACAAAACACCATGGTAGAGGACTGAGCTTGAAGTTAATATACGTAAGTTAGACCCAAGAATGTTTATAGATAATCCATTTAGTGCTATATGCTTTGCTTAACTTGCAAGAAAATTCCTATCAGTGGTTCCTTTGGAATGATCTTCTAACATTGATTATCTTTTTCTGATGAAATCATTGTGCTACTTTTGTGATGGCCATTTTTTTTTAAGTACATATTACTTTGAAAACAGAAGCAAGGTTAACCTAGTGGATAATAGAAACCCAGGTTTCAGAGATGTTTAAACAACGGTATTGAGTGATATGGGCTGTCCAGGTGGCTCAGTTGTAAGGAATCTGCCTGCCAATGCAGGAGACAAAGGAGATGTGGGTTCAGTCCCTGGGTTAGGAAGATCCCCTGGAGGAGGAACTAGCAACCCATCCCAGTATTCTTTCCTGAAGAATCCCATGGACAGAGGAGCCTGGCAGGCTACAGTGCATGGGGCTCAAAGAGTTGAATACGACTTAGTGACTGAGCACTGAGTCACGGATGAGTAAGACACACATACACTGAGTGAGATAGCTGCTATTCAAATTCCTATCAGAAAACTTTTTTTTCAGTAACACGAGCTTTTTTAAAGGAAAGTTGTGAAGAAACATAAAACTTTATTTACCATGCTCCAATAAATCTGCTTTAGCCTGCAAAGCAGAATGAAACTAATTGTTTCAAAGGTAAGAATTGTTCAGACAAGAGAGTGAAGAGTAAGTCCTGAAATGAGTGATTCTGTTTCAAAGAGCAGGCTAGTACCTCTGAGATAATGGAGTGGAAGACTAGGGTTGGTGAAACATCAGATCTCATAGGCACTTTTGTGTTTTCAGATAATAACATCCCTCAGTGTGCCATTGTGAAATAAGCAGGGCAATGAGTAAGGTACTCAAGCATTCACATGGGCATGCATGCCCAGTCGCTTCAGTCGTGTTCGACTCTTTGCGACCCTTTAGGCTGCAGCCCACCAGGTTCCTCTGTCCATGGGCATTCTCCAGTCAAGAATACTGGAGTGGGTTGCAGTGCCCTCCTTCAGGGGATCTTCCCAACCAAAGAAGTGAATCTGAGTCTCTTGCATTTCCTCCATTGGCAGGTGGATTCTTTACCCACTGAGCTACCTGGGAAGCCCAGGCATTCACACCACACAACACACACACACACACACACACACAGATACACTGGGTAGTTCAAGTGATTCAGAGTCTGTTGACCTCCGTACGGTACCAGGTCCTTCAAATATTGATTCATTTTAGTCTTTCTTTAGTGAAATGAAATATATATACTCTGTACTACACTGAGGTTTGGGCTGTGGTACACTTCTGTAAATTGAAATAATAAATTAAATACATTTTGTTTTAGTTACAATTGGATGGAAATGTGGCTACTTTCCAGTGGAAGAAGATATTAAATCTCTGTGTAGCTTCACCCTTCTTTAAGCTGAAAAATACTGTAGGAGGTTTGAAAACCACTGACCACATTCTTCAATTCTTAGGGCCATTTACTTAGAGTTTGCTAGTGCTCACATATAAATTATGGCCTATCATTACAGTTCTTGATATTTAAAACCTGTTGGCTTATCAAAAGAATGAAGAGAAAATGAGAAAGCAGACAAGTCCATTTCACTAACAAACTTTCACCACCATCTAGTTTGAGCCTAATGCAAAGAGAAGAAATATCTGGAGGCATTTTAGAGGGCTTTAAAACAAGAAAAAAAAATGTTTTAAATCTATCTTTCTTTTCCAGTTCTGTAGGGATTAATGTTTTGTTTAGCCATTGTGTATATGCTCAGTTGCTCAGTTGTGTCCGACTCTTTGAGACCCCATGGACTGTAGCCTGCCAGGCTCCTGTCTCTGGGATTTTCCAGGCAAGAATGTTGGAGTGGGTTGCCATTCCTTTCTCCAGGAGATCTTCCTGACCCAAGGATTGAACCCGGGTCTCCTGCATGGCAGGCAGATTCTTTACCATCTCTGAGCCACCAGGGTAGCCCATTTAAAAAGGGATTAAAGATGTTTTCACACTCTAAATTAATTTTAAATCTTAGATTTAAAAGACTATTTGATCTAAATCTTTGATTTTAAATTACTACCAACACCTGCCCTTTGTTTTTTTACTGATTTCATGGAATTAAAAATTCAGGGAAAAAAGAATGTTACTAAGGCCGCTGGCTCCCAAATGTCCTTAGAGCAAGGACAATTTACTAGGTTTTTATTGGCCATGCAAATCAAGATAAATAAAATGATGTCCTGGGTTTCACTTAAATTTATTAATATTAAGAGATATCCTTTAATATGAGACCATGTTTATTCTATTTTATTGTGAAAATATTGTAACATTTATAAATGGTAATGGTAGATAGAATTATGTACTTATTTTGATTTAAAATGCTAAAATGTTGAAAAATAAATTTTAACATACAGCTAAATGTGCTTCTATCTATCATTATTAATTTTTTCTTACAAGTCACAGAAATCAAATATAATATTGCTTCACAAGAAACTGACAAAATCAAAACAAAAATAAGGCCCCCCAAAACCTTCTCTAGGTTGAAGTCTTCCAGTTTCCTCAAACTTTTCTCCAATTACATTGTACACTAAGGACCTTTCAGAATGCATTACTGAGGAATACACACATTACTCCAAACATGGTCTTACCCCCCCAGCTCTGCCATGACATTTCCCTGCTCCGTGTTTGTAGATGTGAATCATAGTTGCCCTCGTGTTCGGTGATGTCCATGCCTGCTCTCCTAAACTGTGATTAAGCTGCATAACATTCTCTGTGAGAACACCTGCTTAGTAGTATTTCTTGACCATATGTACAACACTCAGTTCTATTCACTAATATGACTTATTTCCCAGACACTCATGTTAGCAAAAAGGAAGTCCTCATCCTCTAGAAAGAGGGGTATAAACACAAAACCTCAATCTCTGTTGTCAGTGCCATGATGGAGGCTCATCCAAGGTGTTTGTTGAACAGAGTCGAGGGAGTAGGAGCGGGTGGAGACTCAAGGCACGTAATGAAATATGACTTTCACTCCCTTTGATCTCAATGAGAACATGAAGTATCTCTTGCTAATAAACCATCTTAGAAGAGAAAGGAGATATGGTATAAGAAATGAGCGAAGTCTATAATTGACCTCCTCGTCGGATTTTGTTAAATGATGTGTAATTAATGGTCATTTTATTTTATTTTTGGCTGCACTAGGTCTTCATTGCTGTGCTAAGTCTCTAGTTGCGAGAAACAGGGGCTCCTCTCTAACTAGAGTAACTACGGCATGTGGGCTCAGCAGTTTTGGCATGCAGGCTTAGTTGCACCATGGCATGTGTAATCTTCCCAGATCAGGGATAGAACCCGTGCCCCTTGCATCGACAGGTAGATTCTTAGCCATTGAACCACCAGGGAACTTACATGATGACCATTTTAAACCATAATAAAAAACACTCTTAGTTCATTAATCTCTCCCACACTGACAATCCTGTATCCTCTGCATCTTTCTCGTTCTGTCCTGAAAATTTATCAGTTTGGAAAATGGAATTTAAAATCATCAAAAAATGATGTATATCTCACATGTGTATTTATTTGGCATTTATGGAGCTATCTATAGATACACTTACCAATTTGTAGAGGGCCCCCACCTGCTTTAGTGGTTTTTATTGCAATCCCCTAGAAAA
Organism: Oryx dammah; assembly: GCF_014754425.2. Lineage (NCBI taxonomy): Eukaryota > Metazoa > Chordata > Mammalia > Artiodactyla > Bovidae > Oryx > Oryx dammah. The sequence goes on from NW_024070203.1 coordinate 40,825,515, forward strand.
GTAGGTCCCAATGTATGGGATTCTATAACAAAAAAAAATCTATGGTGAGCTATAGAATACAGACAGCTTAGGACTTTTGTCTACAAAGCTATCTTTGACCTTTATGAAATTCACTGAAGTTAGCCTTCCTCTGCTCATTTACCACAGCTCAATTCAATTTCTTTCTTGAATCAACCATTTTGAACTACTGCTGGCTTTTGCCTGCTCTCATAAGGTGAGTTTTCTTAACTTTTTCTCCTGAAATTTAAACAGTATCAAACCAAAAATTTTCTTAGGTGGAATGTATTCCTGGCAGGGACTGCCAGTTGAATTCATATTAAGCTTTTTTTCTAAGGAATCTCAAAGTCTCTGTAAATCTTATATGACCTCAGAACATCATTTACTATAAGATGGAAACTGGACAACATTTTTCCTGTGGTCATTGTCACAGCAGACTCTGAAAACTTAAGTGATTTTCATAGGATGCCAAGATGAGGGCAAAAATATAATGTGAAGGAAAAACCTATATTAATTGTATCAATGCTCACATGAGGAAAATCGTTTCCTATAATTTATAGGACACTGCTGCTGCTGCTGCTAAGTCGCTCCAGTCGGGTCTGACTCTGTGCGACCTCATAGACGGCAGCCCACCAGGCTCCCCCGTCCCTGGGATTCTCCAGGCAAGAACACTGGAATGGGTTGCCATTTCCTTCTCCAATGCATGAAAGTGAAAACTGAAAGTGAAGTCGCTCAGTCGTATCAGACTCTTCGCGACCACATGGACTGCAGCCTACCAGGCTCCTCTGTCCATGGGATTTTCCAGGCAAGAACACTGGAATGGGTTACTGTTTCCTTCTCCATTATAGGACGCTAGGTGTCCCTTATCTGTCTTCATGCAGTAATTCATTGATTTACTTACTTATATTTGCTGTTTAATATCTGAAAATATGCCAAAGTAGTATCAGTTCTTCAGGTAATTCTTTGATCTCTTAAAATAAAAACAATAATAATAAAAGGTGGGAAAGCTGAATATCTAGCCATTAAAGACATCTTGATTTTCTTAAGAAATAATCTTCATTTACTTTTAATCTGCTTTAGACAGACTGCGATTGAAAAGTACTTGGTCTCTAAGGAATCAACCCAGACTTGTGGAAATCATTTTAGCCTTTCTTTGAACTTAAGTTTGAAAATAACAGAATCCAAATCTCCGCTACAACTCCATCTTCTCGCCTCATCATAAAATAAATGTAAAAAACTGTCAGCTGCATTCAGTTGACAATAAATTCTATCATTGCTAATGTCTACTATATTTACTTTTCCACCTAAGCATCTTCTAACAAACACCTTTGCTTTCTTCTGCAATATGTTGAAAACCACCTTGTAAGTGCTGTATATCCTATCTATGATTCTATTTACAGGAAAACAATGAAAGCAGTTGGTGATTTGAGGGTGTTAATATACTCATGTGATACATTGGTAGACATATGGGGATCCAGGTTTTCTCTGTGTTGGTGGAGTTTAAAAGGAACCTTCTAGACATGCATTTTACATACATAAAATACAGTGTTCAAATAGGGACCATGTATGAGAACATCCATACTTGTCAGCTCTGTGCTGTCAGCAAAGATGAGCTTCCTGCATGTGGTATTTTAAACTTCATTATACTGTCCCAGGGAGCATTCCCCAAAAAAGTAGCAGGTAGAAAATCAGGAGCATTCCAATGAAATTATCCTCAAGGGGGTGAAGACTGTTTCCCCCGCCTCAAATTGTCTCTATTGACAGAGTTGACTTCACTTTACCATTGAACTTTGACAAGGTGATTATTTTTAAAAACCAAAATATGGTGCATAATACATTTTAGCCTGAAGCTAAAAGTTAAGTGTGAATATTCATTCTTTTTTTTTTTTTTGGCTCTTCCATGAAAAAAAAAATGTGGCTGGAGCAGCAAATAAAGTGTTAAAGTCTATCAATTATTATCATCATCATTAATGAATGATGTTTAAATGGAACCATTTTTAATAGACAGCAATTCTTTTTATCTTATACTGAGATTCTATTGAAAGGAAAGAAATGACAGTTTTTTAAATTCATGGTAAACTGACCATCATCAACTTATCAGGAAAAAATAATGAAATTAAATATAGTAAAATACATTGTATCCATAAACAGAATCCACACATTCTCACACAAAATGGACAAAATTAAGTGCACCCTATCAATAGGTATTGGACCATCTGGTCAAAAATTTGTGCTGAGAATTTTATGCTAACAAACTGATTTTAAGGCCAAGCTCTATAAAAGTCTCCCTGAGATGAAATACATATAGGCTCCCTTTGTGTTGATTCTGCAAGTGGCCAGAATGATAGTCTGTGGAATGACTTGGCCAAGGTCAGGCAATAAGTCAGTGGATAAGCTCACCCCTTCCTGTTTTACTCTGTAGTATGTTACTCATCAGGCCAGGTTTCCAAGCCTAGATAGAGTTTTAAATATTTTTTTCATGAACAGCAAATGCAGAAGGTTGAGCAGGTCAACTTTTAGTGAATTAGATTCACAGAGCTCTACTGACCTTATCTGTTTGCAATTTGTGCTTAGCCTAGTATCTTAATTTTTTCTAAAGATTTTTTTAAATAATTTTTTCATTCAAGTCTAAAGACAGAAGTATACAGGTTTTGAGTATGTACTCAGTTGCTTCTGTCATCTGCTACTCTTTTTGTGACCCCATGGACTGTAGCCCGTCAGGCTCCTCTGTTCATGGGATTTCTCAGGCAAGAATACTGCAGTGGGTTGCCATTTCCTCCAGGGGATATTCCTGACTCAGGGATTGAAACCATGTATCCTGCATTGGCAGGCTGATGCTTTAACACACTGAGCCACCTAGGAGGCTCCATACAAATTTAATATAAATTCTGGTAATTTTCCTCTTCCTTTTCATCTACCTGGGACAAATCGAACAAAATCCACTTTCTTTTAAATATTGTCAAAGGCAAATGAAGTTGAGTGGGCAATAAGGGATTCTTTGCTCCAGATTTTTTTAAAAAGTCCCGTTATCGGGTATGGCAAAAGTCTTCCTTGAAGCATCAATACATCTTTTCTCCTGGACACTCCAAATATCAATCTTCCTTGTGTGTCCTCAGTCACAGGACAGTGATTCTGCTTCTATGGTTAATCTTTCACTTCTTACTCTGGTCATAGAAATGTGCACCCTGAAATCGTTTTTCTTTCATGAAGAGCAAAAGTTAACAACAGTTCTCACCTTCCTATGAGTAGGATAAAATGAACTGTTGATAATTCTCTTCTGTTTTTTCCTTAATATTACTTATTTTACAATATAGTGTTTTAAATAGACTATCAGAAAAAACAAGCAACAAAATATACTTTGAGTTCATAGTATATTCAAAATTTACAAATTTAATCATAATTTAAATGACTCCTTCCTGGAGTCCTTTTTAAAATTTTACTTCTGAAGGATTTATCATTTTTATAGTAACAACAAAAAGAAACCGACTGGATACATGTAATTTAATATACAACAGAGGGAAAGAAAAAGTCAATATTTGGAATGTTATCTACACTGAAAAAAATTTGCTTTATGATTTTATTTAATTCTTATTAAATTCACATTTATTTAAATAATTTAAAAATTATATTAAAGTTTTCCCTTTTTTTCAAACTATCTTTAAGTCTGAAATAAGATTGAAGAAAAATCTTAGATGATTTAAGGGGTCCAACTTACACTTGGATGAGGTAGGTTCAAGTTGCTGAAAATCATACAGAATGCAACTTGACAATATCCATCAAAACTAAAAGCTCACCATCTTTTGACCTAGTAACTCTGCTCTCAGAAATTCACCCTTCAGATAATCTTGATCACATCTAAATAACATACAGGTATACTCATGACAGAATATTTTTTACTAGGAAAGTGAAAGGAATCTAAGTGGTCATCAACTGAAGACTGATTAGATAAAATAAAACCAGAAAATGGGATATAATGCAGCTATAAATAAGAATAAGGAATTTCTTTGTATATTGGTATGGAGAGAACTTGAAATATTTTATTAAGGGAAAAATAAGGCGAAAAACTGTGTTTTAACATCCCACCTCTTATAAAGGAGGGAAACAGATATTCACATATTCTTATAAATACTTGTATAAACCTAAGGTATCTTTGGAAGGACACAAAATAAAAGAATGACATAGATACACATAGGGAGCAAAACTGAATTACTAGGGGAGAGACAGAAAGGGGACTTTTCAGTTTTTAATTTTGAACCATGTGACTTTGTTATTGTGATACTGTGATTTATAATCCCCATTCCTGTCCCAGACCTCCTAGAACCCTTGAAATGTCCAGAGTGAGGAGAGTACAAAAGGTGTCTTTTGTTAGGTTGATGACTTTTGGAAAGACCCAGAGAACCTAAGGATGAGAGGTGGTTGCCAATGGAACCAACCTTGAGGTGAGAGAGAACATGCAGTCCCACCAATAGTGCGAGAGGCCTCTCTTTCCTCCACACTCCCTCCAGCCTTTATTGTTGGTAGGTTTTTTTGTTGATACCATGTATAAAATAGGTAACTAATAAGAACATACTGTACAGCACAGGAAACTCTACTCAGTCTCTGTGGTGATGTAGATGGGAAGGAAATTCAGAGATGAGGATATGTACATACACATATAGCTGATTGATTTGCTGTACAGCAGAAATTAACATTGTAAGGCAACTATACTCCAATAAAATTTAATTTAAAAAATAAAATGCAAAGAAATTTCAGTCTCAGCCCTGGAGAGGGGAGAGGGGCTGGAGATTGAGATCAAGAACCACTGACCAACAATTTAATCAATCACTCCTATTCAATGAAGCCACCATTTCGTTGTTGTTCAGTCACTAAGTCATGTCTAACACGTTGGGACCCCATGGACTGCAGCACATCAGACTCCTGTCCTTCACTATCTCCCAGAGTTTGCTCAGACTCACGTCCATTGAGTGAGTGATGATATCTATCTCATCTTCTTCTACCACCTTCTCCTCCTGCCCTCCATCTTTCCTGGCATCAGGGTCTTTTCCAATGAGTTGGCTCTTTACATCAGGTGGCCAAAGTATTGTATATTCAGCTTCAGCATCACCAGTCCTTCCAATGAACATCCAGGGCTGATTTCCTTTAGGATTCACTGGTTTGATCTCCTTGCTGTCCAAGGGATTCTCAAGAGTCTTCTCTAGCACCACAATTGGAAAGCATCACTTCTTTAGCACTCAGCCTTCTTTCAGTTCAGTTCAGTTCAGTTCAGTCACTCAGTCATGTCCAGCTCCTTGCGACCCCATGAATTGCAGCATGCCAGGCCTCCCTGTCCATCACCAACTCCCAGAGTTCACTCAAACTCACGTCCATCGAGTTGGTGATGCCATCCAGCCATCTCATCCTCTGTCTCCCCTTCTCCTCCTGCCCCCAATCCCTCCCAGCATCAGAGTCTTTTCCAGTGAGTCAATTCTTCGCATGAGGTGGCCAAAGTACTGGAGTTTCAACTTCAGCATCATTCTTTCCAAAGAACACCCAGGACTGATCTCCTTCAGAATGGACTGGTTGGGTCTCCTTGCAGCCCAAGGGACTCTCAAGAGTCTTCTCCAACACCACAGTTCAAAAGCATCAATTCTTCAGCGCTCAGCTTTCTTCACAGTCCAAATTTGACATCCATACATGACTACTGGAAAAACCATAGCCTTGACTAGATGGACCTTTGTTGGCAAAGTAATGTCTCTGCTTTTGAATATGCTGTCTAGGTTGGTCATAACTTTCCTTCCAAGGAGTAAGCATCTTTTAATTTCATGGCTGCAATCACCATCTGCAGTGATTTTGGAGCCCAAAATCTAAAGTCTGCCACTGTTTCCACTGTTTCCCCATCTATTTCCCATGAAGTGATCGGACCAGATGCCATGCTCTTAGTTTTCTGAATGTTGAGCTTTAAGCCAACTTTTTCACTCTCCTTTAGGGTCCAACAAACCCAAGACAGGGATCTGAGAACTTCTGGGTTGGTGAATAGGTGAAGATTTGAGAAGAGGTTCAGAGAGCCTGGAGGCTCTGTATCCCTTCCCCATACCTTGATTCACTCATCTCTTCCATCTGGCTATTCCTGAGTTATACTCTTTTATATTAAACTGATTATCTAGTAACTAAAGTGTTTCTCTGAGTTCTGTGAGCTGCTGTGGCAAATTAATTAACCCAAGAAGGAGGTCATGGGAATCTTTGATTTATAGTTAACAACTTGGTCTTGCAATTGGCATCTGAAGTGTGGGTCACTCCTGTGGGATCTGACACTGTCTCTAGGCAGAGCAAACCAGTCAGTTCTAAAGGAAATCAACCCTGAATATTCTTTGGAAGGACTGATACTGAAGTTGAATGAAGCTCCAATACTTTGACCACCTGATGCAAAGAGCCCACTCATTAGAAAAGACTCTGATGCTGGGAAAGATTTCAGACAGGGGCAAAGGAGGATGAGATGGTTGGAAGGCATCCCTGAATCAATGGACATGAGTCTGAGCAAACTCAGAGAGATAGTGAAGGACAGGGAAGCCTGGCCTGCTGCAGTCCATGGGGTCGCAAAGAATCAGACATGACTTAGAGACTGAACAACAACCAGGAAGATAGTGTATGATGAAGTTGAGCTGTAGGACTCCCAGCTGATGGTGGAGAATTGCTTGGTGGTGTTAGAAAGCACCCACACCTGGGAATTGATTGCAGAACCAGAGTCATCTATTGAAACAAAATTCTAAAACATCGTTGAGTTTCTGAAGAACCCAAGATCAGCTCTGAGGCCACAGAGCCCTTGTGGACTTGCTACTGGGACTGTAACTTACAAAAAAGAGTTTATTCTCCCTTGATCAACCTCTCCCCTATAGCAGATAATGAATCAGCATTTTAGCACCAAATGCAACATTAAAGACACAGCACCACCCATCAGGAACATGCAGAACAATTAGTTAATCCTTCTTGAGACTCTCTCTGTGTTGCTGGCATTCATGATATCATTGTGATGTTTTGCTAATTCTCTGATTTTCCAGTTTCGGCCTCATGTATGGCTTTCTCTCCTTGCTCCAATCTCTTTATGTTAATGGGAGAACTGTAGGGCTCAGTTTTGAAATTTCTTTTATTTTCACTGAGCATGCACTCTGTATAGTTTATTGGGGCTGCCATAACAAAGTAACATAAACTTGGTGGTTTAAACAATATAAATGCATTGTCTCCTGGTTCTGGAGGTCGGAATGTCCTTCTGAGGACCATGAAAGAAAATCTGTGTTATGCCTCTCTCCTAACTTCCAGTGGTTTGCTAGTAGCCTCTGGTTTGTGCCTTGACTTGTGGAACCACCACCTGACTCCGCCCTCATTGTTGCATGTGATTCTTCCTTTGCCTATGTCCCTGTCAAAATTCCCCTTTCATATAAGGATGCAAACCATATTTATTTAGAATCCCAAAGACCTCATTTTAACTTCATTCCCAGGTAACGCTAGTGGCAATGAAACTGCCTGCCAATGCAGGAAATACTGAGACACAGGTTAGATCCCTGGGGCAGGAAGATCCCCTGGAGAAGGAAATGGCAAACCACTCCAGTATTCTTGCCTGGGACATCCCGTGGACAGAGGAACCTGGTGGACTATATATAGTCCAGGGAGTTTCGAAAGAGTCAGATATGACTTAGAGATTGCACAACAACATCTATTCTCAATCCAGATACCAAAGTAAAATCTCCACCTACATGTATCACAAGATCTCAAACTTATATCAAAAACCACTACCTCTTCTAGTCTTCTCCATCTCAGTTAATAGAAACTCCATCCATTCTCTTTCTTAGACCAGAATCTTGGGCAGTCATCCTTGATGTTCTGATATTCAGTCACTCACTAAGTCCTCTGTCTATTTAGGCTTCAGCATGAATCCCACACTTAATCAATTCTTGTCATCCTAGTTTACTGCTGCCACTACTGCTACCTAAAAATGTCCATTTCCAAGAAATATCAAACATTCACATGAGCTATATACTACTAAAATATTGAAAGGGGAGTAGGTTTTATTTAAGATTTTAGGAATAAAAGTTTACTTTTAAATGGTTGATTCTCTTCTAAGCTTCTAATCTCCTTCTTTCCTTTTTCCTGTTGTTTATTATCTTAGCTGCCATTTTCATCATCATCCTGTATAAGAGCACAAAGGGTTTATAGTGAGATTAGTAAAGGTACTACCATTTTTTTTAATTTGCCAAAGTATGAAACAATGAAAGTAAAATACAAACAGTGTAAAGTTCAGCCTATGAGACAGGAATTAAATATACACTACATTCTAAAAAAGCATTTAGATATACAAATTAAGAAATTCATAAAAAGATAATAGTTTTCCTAAGTTTTAAATTCACCAAAATACCATAAAACTCAGAATCTGTATTTCTAAAGTAAATAGGCCATGGCATTCCTCAAGAGATAAAGTTCTCACAATAGTTTTTAGCTATATCCTTAAATAGAACACAAAGCTGTCTTCAGCTGGCCTGTGAATCACTCAGACAAGCTTCAGATCACACAGAACCCACAAAGAGATGCCACACGAAGAGGCAGACAAGTAAACTAGATAAAATGAACACGTGAATATGACTCAACTGATTCAGCAATAGTAAAGCATAGCACTGATTTTTTGGAATAAAGCTTATGGATTTCACTAATATATCCACATTTCCTTGTTAAGATATTCTTGTGTAAAACTGTCATACAATTTCAAAATAGCCACTGGGGTGCAATTTGAGATAGAAAACAAAGCAAAGGTACCTAGTTTATGTGGGGAGCAAACTAATTAGATTGGCATCATTAGCACAGACCTCTAACCAATGTGCTAATGTAATTTCAAATTGCAGGAAAATGGGGAGTCAGGTTGACCATTTTGTAGGACAAAATATAGATGAATATTCTGAAAATTCACGAATCTGACTATAATATAAAGCACTTGAAATATAAAGCATTTGAAAGAGAATAAAACTAAGTCAATCTTTACTACTCTGTGTGCCTTAGGAAAAAAAAATCACTCTATCTCTATATCTCAGTACAATGAAAATGAGAATTGTGTTATACACTTTTAAAAAATAATCTTTTCAATTATTGATGTCTTTGTAGGAACCAGATTGCATGCAACTACTATTATCTTTAAAATTCATTGAATATACTTTAATAGATTTGAGTGACTAATCAATTCTTTTACCCTTATTGGTATTTCTCATATATTTTTTAAAATATGTTTTATGTTATTTTATTAATTTTTTGGCCATGCTGTACCACACATAGGATCCTAGTTCCCTGACCAGAGATCAAATCCATATCCCATGCATTGGAAGCACAGAGTCTTAACCACTGGGAAGTTTTAACCTCCAGGCAAGTCTCTCTCACTTGTATTTTTAAACTTCATATTCTTGAAATACAGAAATCAAATACTCTCAATGCTTCAGTAGGATTGAAGCACTAGCTCCCCAGCAGTTTCCATTTTACCCAGTTGCTCCTGTCAAGTGAGCGTCCCCCAAGAGTGACAGTATTCACTAGCCATCCTTCCTTCCACTGCCTTGCCACCCTGTGGCTCATAGAAATTTGACCTCTGCCCTCACAGTTGAAATAATTCTCATAATCAGGCCACTCATTCTAGTATTTATTGAGTGCCAACTACAATATTCAGGCACTGTTAATAATTACTGCAGTGAACAAAACTACATTTGTTTCCTTATTAGCTTATGATAGGAATGACAAGAAATGGAGAAATAACCAAATAAATATAGCAAGTATGGGATGGTATAAAATCAAGCTAGGATAATGGAATAGACCTGAACCTGCAGAGAAGAGGGTCATATTTTTATTTACCTAACAGCCAGACAAGTCAGAGAAGACCCCACAGAAAGCCAGCATCCCAGTCTGTGAATATAAGCAAGAGAATGTTTTGAGGAAAAGCCAGACTAAGTCCCTGGGCTAAAGGACTGCTTTGTATACTTACTTTATTTATTGTTATTTTCTGAAAAATGTGTATTTTTTAAGTCCTTATTGAATTTGCTTTAATATTGCTTTCTGTTCTTTTTTTTTTTTTTTTTTTTGCCCACAGGACTTGTGGGCTCTTAGCTCCCCAATGAGGAATCAAACCCTCACCCCTTGCATTGGAAGGTGAAGTCTTAACCACCAGAACTCCAGGGAAGTCACTGCTTGTCATATTTAAATAAGACCAAGGAAGGCAGTGTGCTGGATGCAGAGTAAATAAAGCACAAGGAGATCTGTAGGGCAGCAAAGGCAAGATCGTATGGGACTATATACTTTAGTTCAGAAGGACTTCAGATTTCATTAACTGAACTCAGAAACTATTAGAAGATTTTGAGCAGAGGAAAGACATGTTCTGATCAAAGTTTTAAAAATCCAGTGATAATGGGCAATAGAATAATAATATTTAAATACCATTCATAAAAGTGTTACTAGTATAAATAAACTTAATGGCAAATTTAACCTCCAAATGCACTGAAAACTACAAAACAGTGCCACGTAAAGTTAAAGCAAGCTTAAATAAACAGAGAGATATGCTTTATTTGCAATTTGGAAAACTCAACATTAATAAGCTGTCAGTTCACCCCAAACTGATGTATCCATTTAGGGTAATTCCAATTAAAATGTCAGCAGGATATTTGTAGAAATCTAAAAGCTGAGTCTAAAATTTATATGGAAATACAAAAATCCTAGGATAGCTAAAAGAATTATGAAGAATTAAGAACAACTTGGAGAACTTCCAATATTTAAGATAAAATGAATATTATCAAGACAATATGTGCAGAATTGGCACAAAGACAGACATATATATCATTGTAAAACAATAGGAAATCAGGAATAGACCCACATATGTAAGGTCTATTGAGTTTGGATTAAAGTTTGAAGGTGATACAATGGGTAAGGAGTTAATCTTTTCAGTGAATTATTCTGAAACAACTGTAATGAAAAATCCAATAAAATCAAACCCTACCTCACACCATATATGAAATTAAACTCAAAAAAATGTAAAAGTTCTAGAAGAAAACAGAGAAACTTTTTGCGCCCTGTGCAACTCTAAGCAAGGATTTCTTTAAAAGGATATAAAATAAGCTAACCACAAAAGAATAGAAATGATAAACTGGAAATTTTTACTCTTCAAAAGTCATTATTAAGAAAATGTAAAAGCAAAATACAAACTAGGAGAAAATATTCATAATACATACTCCCAACAAAAATCTTTTGTCCTGGATACATGTAGAATACAATCAGTAATAAAAAGACAAACAATTTTTTAAAAGTGCAAAAACATAAAACAAATACTTCACAAAAGAAATACAGATTTCAATAAACCAATCAAAAAAGGGCCCGATATTATTAATAATCCAAGAAAAAGTAAGTAAAACTGTGGAGCTGTACCTCCACTTACCACTACAATGGCTATCTTTTTTTAATTAGTAGGACAGAGTTAGTGAAGATATGGAACACTTATAATGTCCCAGTGGAAAAATTCACTCTTTGGATTCTACAATGCTATAAAACTCTTTAGAAAACAGTTTGACAGTAAGTTTTTATGTGTATATATATACTCACCATATTACTCAACAAAACCACACCTCTATGTATTTACCCAAGAGAAAAAAAATTATATATATATATTCTTTTGTGCTAATAAGGTCAGTTTTCATTCCAATCCCAAAGAAAGGCAATGCCAAAGAATGCTCAAACTACCACACAATTGCACTCATCTCACACGCTAGTAAAGTAATGCTCGAAATTCTCCAAGCCAGGCTTCAGCAATACGTGAACCATGAACTTCCAGATGTTCAAGCTGGTTTTAGAAAAGGCAGAGGAACCAGAGATCAAATTGCCAACATCTGCTGGATCATCGAAAAAGCAAGAGAGTTCCAGTGAAACATCTATTTCTGCTTTATTGACTATGCCAAAGCCTTTGTGTGGATCACAATAAACTGGAAAATTCTGAGAGAGATGGGAGTACCAGACCACCTGACCTGCCTCCTGAGAAATCTGTATGTAGGTCAGGAAGCAACAGTTAGAACTGGACATGGAACAACAGACTGTTTCCAAATAGGAAAAGGAGTATGTCAAGGCTGTATATTGTCACCATACTTATTTAACTTATATGCAGAGTATATCATGAGAAATGCTGGGCTGGAGGAAGCAAAAGCTGGAATCAAGATTGCAGGGAGGAATATCAATAACCTCAGATATGCAGATGACACCACCCTTATGGCAGAAAGTGAAGAGGAACTAAAAAGCCTCTTGATGAAAGTGAAAGAGGAGAGTGAAAAAATTGGCTTAAAGCTCAACATTCACAAAACTAAGATCATGGCATCTGGTCCCATCACTTCATGGGAAATAGATGGGGAAACAGTAGAAACAGTGGCTGACTTTATTTTTCTGGGCTCCAAAATAACTGCAGATGGTGATTGAAGCCATGAAATTAAAAGATGCTTACTGCTTGGAAAGAAAGTTACGACCAATCTAGATAGCATATTAAAAAGCAGAGACATTACTTTGCCAACAAAGGTTTGTCTAGTCAAGGCTATGGTTTTTCCAGTGGTCTTGTATGGATGTGAGATTGGACTATAAAGGAAGCTGAGTGCCAAAGAATTGATGCTTTTGAACTGTGGTGTTGAAGACTCTTGAGAGTCCCTTGGACTGCAAGGAGATCCAACCAGTCCATCCTAAAGGAGATCAGTCGTGGGTGTTCACTGGAAGGACTGATGCTGAAGCTGAAACTCTAATACTCTGGTCACCTGATGTGAAGAGCTGACTCGTTAGAAAAGGCCCTGATGCTGGGAAAGATTGGAGTCAGGAGGAAAAAGGGATGACAGAGGATGAGATGGTTGGATGGCATCCCCGACTCAATGGACATGAGTTTGAGCAAGCTCCGGGATTTGGTGATGGACAGAGAAGCCTGGTGTGCTGTAGTCCATGGGGTTGCGAAGAGTCGGACATGACTGAGGTACTAAACAACAGAAAAACAAAAATATATGTCTGTGCTGTGCTGTGTTTAGTCACTCAGTCGTGACTAAACATCATGAGCCCATCAGGCTCCTCTGTCCATGGGGATTCTCCAGGCAAGAATACTGGAGTGGGTTGCCATACCCTCCTCCAGAGGGTCTTCCCAACGCAGGGATTGAACCCAGGTCTCCAGCACTGCAGGCAGATTCTTCACTGTCTGCACCACAGGAAAGACCATGAATACCGGAGTGGGTAGCCTATCTCTTCTCCAAGGGATTTTCCTGACCCAGAAATTGAACCAGGATCTCCTGCATTTCAGACAGATTCTTTACCTGAATATATATATATATATATTTCTATCTCTGGTTGGGGAACTAAGATTCCCTAAGCCATGTGGCCAAAGAAACAAACAACAAAAAAAGACTTGAACATGAATGATCACAATAGTTTTATTAGTAATAGCCGCAAAGCAGAACTTCAGTGTCCAAAATGTGACATATTCATGCAATAGGATGCTAGTAATCACAACATGGGTCAATCTTAAAAGTGTGCTGAATGAAAGAAGAGAAGCATTAAAGCATATATGCATGGTGATCCATCGCCCATTCATGTCTATATCTTTACAACCCTATGGACTGTTGCTCACCAGGCTCCTCTGTCCATGGGATTTTTCTGGCAATATTACTGGAGCAGGTTGCCATTTCCTCCTCCAGGGGTCTTCTCGACTCAGAGATCGAACCGGGGTCTCTTTTGTTTCCTGCATTGGCAGGCGATTCTTTACCTGAGACTCAGTGTCCCACTGGGAGAAGGCAATGGCACCTCACTCCAGTCCTCTTGCCTGGAAAATACCATGGACGGAGGAGCTTGGTAGGCTGCAGTCCACGGGGTCGCGAACAGCCAGACACGACTGAGTGACTTCACTTTCACTTTTCACTTTCATGCATTGGAGAAGGACATGGCAACCCACTCCAGTGTTCTTGCCTGGAGAATCCCAGGGACGGGGGAGCCTAGTGGGCTGCCGTCTATGGGGTCACACAGAGTCGGACACGACTGAAGTGACTTAGCAGCAGCAGCAGTGTCCCACTGAGACACCTGGGAAGTCCCATAAAAGCATATATACTGGTGACCTATTTATATGAGGTTCTAAAAAGGTAATATTAATCTATAGTGATAGAATACACATCAACAGTGCCTGGGGAGAGCTAGAGTGGCTTCCCAGGAAGGGACACCAAGAGGAGCATGAGAAAACTTTTGGGGATAACTTGATTAGGGTGGTGGTTACATAGATATGGGTGTAAATATATATCAATATTCATCAAACTACTCATTTTAAAAATGGATGCATTCCATTTATTGTACGTGAATTAGAAAACAATATGGCTCAGCTGGTAAAGAATACGCCTGCAATGTGGGATATCTGGGTTTGATCCCTGGGTTGGGAAGATCCTCTGGAGAAGGGAAAGCTACCCACTCCAGTATTCTGGCCTGGAGAATTCCATGGAATGTGTAATCCATGGGGTCGCAAAGAGTCGGACATGACTGAGTGACTTTCAGCCTTCAGCCTTCAGCCAGCATCAATTTAAAGAGTCCAATGGATGCTTCATTAAATATTTATTATATAAAGCATTTTATAACGACTAGATAACATGATATCTTGGTTTTTAAAAGACTGCAAAAAAGTGCATATGGAATAGGAAATATAAACTCAATTTATAGCCTTTTACAATAAGAAATAAGTTGCTTTGTTTATTTAGAAAAGAACAATGATATTTTACTGGTTTTATATTTAATGTAAAAACTTAAAACTAAGTTAAAAAATAACAATTATGAATAGTCCCTCCAGGGAATTTTTATATGTCAGCTTTTTACTTCTTCATGTTAAATGAAGTGAAGCCAGTGAAACCCCAGGCAACTAAAAGCACTACCAGAAAAGGGTAGAATTAGTAATTCCCTTTTTTATCTGGACAGTTAAAAAATATTTCTTTGTCACCACAACTTCTAGCTTGTAATGAGGCAAGACTTTACAACAAGAATCATTTAAAATTGGGTGGGCTTCCCAGGTGGTGCAGTGGATACCTGCCAATGCAGTAGATGCAGGGATGTTCCATCCCTGGATCATGAAGATCCCCTGGAGAAGGAAATGGCAACCCGCTCCAGTATTCTTGCCTGGAGAATCCCAAGAACAGGGGAGCCTGATGGATTACAGTCCATGGCGTGGCAAAGAGTAGAGTGCGACTGAGTGACTGAGCATCCACACAAGCCAATTTCATATCCCATATCACAATATCTTGAATTTTAAAAAGTACCACCAAATTGAAGTTTCCTTACCACTGGATTGATATCCAGCTTGTCACTATGACTTGATATACCTCAAATGTCTAAGTGAATTTAGAATATATATTGTGTGTGTAGTATGTTCAGCACCCTTCTGGGGGTAGTGACTTAATATGAATGACATTTGTTGTATCACGTCTTTTGAAAGGTAAGGCTGGGTTGCTCATGAAACCAACTTGCATTCCACCAGTGCTTCAGAGCACTTTCCAATTCAATCTGTTATATATCCATCTCAGATTATGGCAGGCAACAATCTTTATTACTTACTGCTGATTAAATTAAATTCAGGTAGCTTAACAATGAAAGTTTCAATAAACCAACAGTTTACAACAATAGAGTGTAATCTTTCAGTTTTATACATTATTTTTAAGATTCTTTACCATCTGAGCCACCAGGGAAGCTCACTAATCCTTTAAGATCCATAATAATTAAACATTTTCATCATATGAAATAAATTATCAAAAGACCCCAGATACTAACTCTTCCTAGTTTATTTTCACAGGACTTGCCCCTTTGCTCAGTGGGCCTGATAAATATCCATGTTCCTCAGCATCCTATTATTAAGTTTCTGCACTTTCTCTGAGATACTTCATCCACATTCTGGGTTTTGACAACTAATGAACTGCCATTTTCTCTCAAAATAGTTTCTCAAATCTCTCTCACTCTCTCATTTTCCAAGTCCCACAAATCTACCATCAAATACTCATCAATTAAAACTTGCTATCATTCATATTTCTACCTTTTCAAGCCCTTTGCATCTCTACATCAAATGTCATATATACTTCCAAACTGATGACTTTATCAGCTGTCCCTTTTGACTCATTTCATCTTATCCAGCCTTCACAATATCACTTAAAATACATTAATCTGATCACACTGCCTCTGTCTATAACATGTAACACTTCCTCAATGTTTTTAAGATTCTTTGAATAGCATTTAATAGCTTATATCAAACTATCTTTTGAGACGACCTCCAGGACTCCCTTGCCCTCATCCCTTCCATGGTTACAGGCCCTCCAGGGCTGTCTACCTATCTATCTATAGATATAATACATTCTTATAAAGTTATATTTTTTAAAACATACTTTCTCTGACTATGAAAATAGAGGTTGGAAGTTATTTTTTATTTATAATTTTAATGTTTTTTAATTGGTGTTTGTGTAGTGACTCTCATCAGCTAGCTTTGTGACAACGAGCAAGTCAACACATCTGAGTATCAGTTTCTGTCCACAGAAAATAAAGGCTGGATATCTATTTCTAAGCTTCCTTTCTCCCTTATAATCCCCCAGATTATAACTTTTATGAAATAAAGATCCAAATCTGTCGGTGCAACATCTTGAATGTCTAAGATAATGCCCAGACCTCAATAAGTATTACAGAGTAAATTAAGTAATATATATTTGTATATGTTGTTTTATTAGTGGATTAACTCACATTCATAAACACATATATGTTATACATGTATACTGTATTATACTTAGATTTTCTTGTCTAGATTTTAAGCAGTTTGCGTCATCAACCTTTTTAACTATTTTTTCTGGCTCATAAATTTCATATCTGTATTTTTCAGTTAACCACCAGTTATCAAAATTCTTTCTAGAATTCCTTCTAGAATTATTATGCTCATTTTGAGGAAGATGAATTATGGAAATATTATTCAAAAATAAATGTTTCACAAGATTTTTTTATACAGTAAAATTGAGCATATGTATACTTTATACAAAGAGTTTATTGACAACACATCGACATACATTGCACTTTTCAAATATGGCTGGTTGTTAGCTTCAGAAAGACTGCCTACCACTTATATTCCAACCAGCTGCTATAAAAAAATTAAGTATTAATGGACCTACCACACCTTCAGCCTCTTGTCTCCAGTCACTGTGCTTAACTGTGGGATTCCCATTAACATTAATGGGAGCTCCATGCACATATCACCTGGAGAACAGACCCCTCAATGCTTGATCATTATCTTCCCAGACAGGTAGGAATGGCATCAATCAGGTATCCCACTTAGTTTCACAGTATGTACTATTAAAGGCATCAGGGCAATAAAAACACAGCTTTCTAACACTTTCTTTAAAAAAAACCCATAAAAATGTACAGAACAACCAAAGGAAAAGATTCTTAAAGCATACAAGAAGTACATGGCTTTCTTGCATATCTTTTTATAGTTACGAATGACTCCAAACCAAAGTATACAGGCTACTTCCTTGCTAAGGCAGCCATAATGTGATAATAAAAACAAGTTTCATTATATAAAAGAGATCTGATTTACTATAACTTAGCCAAAGAGTGAAGAGGCAGTGGAGTTTACATAGATACTGCTTGACCTCTGGATTTTCTTTCCTTTTAACATTTTCCCACCATATCATTAATAAATCAAATGCTTTTATGTGGTTAAAAGAAGACAGTATGAGTGATTAGTATGAGTCTGTGAGTTTCGGCATGTTGGAAGGAACATGATGAAAGTAAGGACATGTTTTCAGTTCTGATTTTACTGAGTTAAAATCAGTAAATCAGGAACAGCAACATAGCAACAAGGGAAGAATGAAAAGGAAAGCCTGGGTGAGACATGGGTGACAGAGAACATGGTCTGACTGTGAGACTGAGATTTTCACAGTGATGTGACCTTGGATAAACTTAGTGAAGACACTTTTTCATTTTGTAAAGTAAATCTAAAAATACCTATACTCCAGACTCATTAAGATGTGCATATGAGACATATGTTCCAGAAAAACATTTACTTCTGCATTATTGATTATGCCAAAGCCTTTGTGTGGATCACAACGAACTGTGGAAAATTCTTAAAGAGATGGGAAAACCAGACCACCTTGACCTGCCTCCTGAGAAATCTGTATGCAGATCAAGAAGCAACAGTTAGAACTGGACATGGAACAACAGACTGGTTCCAAATTGGGAAAGGAGTATTCAATGCTGTATATTGTCACCTTGCTTATTTAACTTATATGCAGAGTACATCATGAGAAACGCTGGGCTGGAAGAAGCACAAGCTGGAATCAAGAGTGCTGGGAGAAATATCAATAACCTCAGATATGCAGATGATATCACCCTTATGGCAGGAAGTGAAGAAGAACTAAAGAGCCTCTTGATGAAAGTGAAAGAGGAGAGTTAAAAAGTTGACTTAAAACTCAACATTCAGAAAACTAAGATCATGGCATCTGGTCCCATCTCTCATGGCAAATAGATGGGGAAACAATGGAAACAGTGAGAAACTTTATTTTCTTGGGCTCCAAAATCACTGTAGATAGTGACTGCAGCCTTGAAATTAAAAGATGCTTGCTCCTTGGAAGAAAATCTATGACCAACCTAGACACCATACTAAAAAGTAGAGACATTACTTTGCCAGCAAAGGTCCATCTAGTCAAGGCTATGGTTTTTCCAGTAGTCATGTACAAATGTGAGAGTTGGACTATAAAGAAAGCTGAGCACCAAAGAATTGATGCTTTTGAACTATGGTGTTGGAGAATACTCTTTAGAGTTCCTTGGACTGCAAGGAGATCAACCACTCAATCTTAAAGGATATCAGTCATGAATATTCATTGGAAGGACTGATGCTGAAGCTGAAACTCCAATACTTTGGCCACCTGATGGGAAGAACTGACTCACTGGGAAAGACCCTGATGCTGGGAAAGATTGAAGGAGGGAGGAGAAGGGGACGACAGAGGATGATAAGATGGATGACATCACTGACTCTATGGTCATGACTCTGAGTAAGCTCCGGAGTTGGTGATAGACAGCGAAGCCTGGCATGCTGTCGTCTATGGGGTTGCAAAGAGTCGAACGTGACTAAATGACTGAACTGAACTGACAAGACATACAGCATGGTAAATGACAATTAGTTAAGTACCTAAAAAATAATGACTATTACCCTATCTGCATATATAATTATTAATTACAAATAAATAAAGAAATAAATAAACAAGTAAATTACAACTAATAAAGAACAAGCATTAGAGTAAGATAGACTTGAATTACAATCCCACATCTCAAACTGACCTTATGAACCTGGGGAAGTTTGCTTTTTTTTTCTGTATACTTTTTCCTAATATGTATCAGTAATGCTTATATGTGGGCTTCTAAGGTAGCTCAGTGGTAAAGAATTTGCCTGCTAATACTGGAGACATGGGTTCAATCCCTGGGTCTGCAAGATTCCCTGAAGAAGGAAATGGCAATCGAATTTAGTATTTTTTCCTGGGAAATCCCATGGACATAGGAGCTTAGTGGGCTACAGTCCATGGGGTCTCAAAGAGTCGGACATGACTGAGTGACTAAACAACAATAATACTTACATGAACATGTATCTACATGCATACACATACATACATATATACTGCATACATATCCACATATATAAATATATGTGCCATGCTTAGTCACTCAGTCTTGTCTGACTCTTTGAGACCCCATGGACTGTAGCCCTCCAGGCTCCTCTGTCCATGGGTTTCTCCAGACAGGAATATTGGAGTGGGTTGCCATGCTCTCCTCCAGAGGATCTTCCCAACCCAGAGATAAAATCCAGGTCTCCCACACTCCCATATATATAAATATATTATTTAGTTATTTAATATATATACTTTTATCATCAACTTAGCTCCATTGGCTCACAATTTTGTGGTTTATATCTAAGTTAGGCAATAAGGCTCAGTTGCTAAAATTATAGCCATAATTTAAATATACAATCTCATAAAGACTTAGGGAATCTGAGTCAGAGACAATTGGCTTGAAGGGCCTCACTACTGCCTCCGAATGCCTGGGTCTTGCTGGCCCTCCCATGTGTGCTTTCTCTTTCTGTTGCTCAGTCATATCTGACTCTTTGCAACCCCAGGACTGTACCCTGCCAGGCTTCTCTGTCCGAGGAATTCTCCAGGCAAGAATACTGGAGTGGATTCTCTTTCCCTTCTCCAGGGGACCTTCCCAATCCAGGTATAAAGCCAGTGTCTCCTGCATTGCAGGCAGATTCTTTATTGTCTGAGCCACCAGGGAAGCCAGCAGGGAAGTGCTGTCTGTTAGTTCATGAATATCTGCGTGCATAGGATCTGCAAGTTCTATTTTCAGGGAAATTCCCACCTTTCAGGGAACTCCCTCCTTGTCCTAGCCCCTCATTTATCATACAAATAATCAACTCCAAGACAGGACCCACTTACAGAGTGGAGTGTTTTATGTCTGGAAATATCTGACTTAGCTGAATCTGACCAACATCTAGATGAGATTTTACGATGGATCGTAACCAGGCTTGAGCTCTCCAGAGACTAAGCAAATTCCTGACATCATCAGGAGAATTGGGTAAAAAGCAGAGGAATAAATATAGGAAAAATATGCTCATTTTATTGTATCACAATTTGTCCCTCAAAATGCAGTCCTAAGCCTGATCTAGTCAATGTTCAAGATCCATGTGGGAGGTATTATGATCCCATTTAAACAGATGAGAAAACCAACACTCAATAAAATTAAGTTTCTTTCCAAGATTATGCTGTATTTAGTGGGAAAATCATTAGTCAATGATTTGACCTTCTAGAGTTCTTTATCCTTATTCAATAAACGCAGCTTTAAAATGGGGATGACCATGGTATCTATCTTATAGTATTGTTTTTATTAAGATTCAATAAAATTGTACCAACAAAGGGCTCAGAACAATATCTGATACATATGGTGAAGGACAGGGGAGCCCAGTATGCTGCAGTCCATGGGGTTGCAAAGAATGGGACACAACTGAGTGACTGAATTGAACTGAATACATAATACATATAACATATATTACAAAACACAAAGGAAAACTATTTGTTAGTCTAAATTTGTACATATTTTTACATAACAATTTTTAGAACATCTACCAATTTTTTAGTGGAAACTGAAAAAGGCCTAGTGGAGGAAACAAACAATCAAATAATAAACAAATAATCAGTAAGTGAACATGTAAGTAAGTTCACGTAGGTCAAGCTCACAGGGGAGCAGGAGGTAGGGAGCTGGTTAGATATGATGGTCAAGGAAAACCCCTCAGAAGTGGTGATATTTGAGCCAAGATCGAAAAAAGGAGAGGGTAACGGCCTCGGGGAAGATAGAAGAGAAAATTCTCAGGACAACACAAGCTGTGAAGTGGAAAAGTCTGATATGCTGTCCCTTTTTAGTTGTATGGGAAAATGGTTTACCAGCTTTTGTAGGTGGATACATTTTTAACTTAAAAATTAAAATATCTACCTAAAGGAGAAAAAAAAAAAGCTGCACATTTATTGGGGTTGTTAACAAGTTGAATACTTTCTCTCGTGTGCATTTTCCGTAGCTGGGGCCCAAGCTCACATCTCCCTGTACACTGGTGTGGATGTGTGGAAGGAGGTGTGAATCTGGAGCAACAGAGAAAGCGTCCGCCCTCCCAGTTGGCAACAAATACTGCTGATGAAGGCTGCATTCTGTGTTTTGCCATGCTGCTACTGCCACTAAGTCGCTTCAGTCGTGTCTGACTCTGTGCGACCCCATAGACAGCAGCCCACCAGGCTAGCCCACCCCTGGGATTCTCCAGGCAAGAACACTGGCATGGGTTGCCATTCCCTTCTCCAATGCAGGAAAGCAAAAAGTGAAAGTGAAGTCGCTCAGTCGTGTCCGACTCTTAGCAACCCCATGGACTGCAGCCTACCAGGCTCCTCCGTCCATGGCATTTTCCAGGCAAGAGTAACTGGAGTGGGGTGCCATTGCCTTCTCCATGTTTTGCCATAGGCTTATGGAAAAGAAATACCATCAACTCTAAACTTAAAAGCGTGAAATACATAATACTGCATCCTGATATCTAAGCGATTTATTTGAATAACATTTATTCCTTTGCCTTCTTTGTTGTTATTGTGGTAAAGTCACATAATATAAAACATACTGTGTTAACCATATTTAACTGTACGATTCTGTGGTGCTGGGGAAGACTCCGGAAAGTCCCCTGGACAGCAAGGAGATCAAACCAGTCAGTCTTAAGGGGGATCAAACCTCAATAGTCACTGGAAGGATGGATGCTGAAGCTGAAGCTGAAGCGCCAGTATGTTGGTAATCTGATGCAAACAGACAACTCGTTGGAAAAGTCCCTAATGCTGGAAAAAATTGAGGGCAGAAGGAGAAGAGGATGTCAGAGGATGAGATGGCTGGACAGCATCACCGAAGCAATGCTCATGAACTTGACCAAATTCCAGGAGGCGGTGAGGGACAAGGAGGCCTAACGTGCTGCAGTTCTTGGGGTCACAAAGAGTTGGACACAACTGGGTGAGTGAACAACAACAACTGTACAGCTCAGTGGCACTAAGTACATTTACACTGTTGTGCAACTCTCACCATCACCCATTTCGGGAATTTTTCACCTTCCTGAACTGAAACTCTGTCCCCAGTCTTAACTACCAACCCACCAGGAAAGTTCCAAAACTAGGTCATACACTTGTGAAGTTAGAGCCTGTGCTTTTATTTCACTGTATAACTGCATCTAATAACAACTCTTCAGAACTCTGTAAAGTGAAGCCTGACAGGTAGTTAGCTGATCTTACACCTGAGCATACTTAAGTGACTGCATAGTAAGTCAATCAGGCATCTGATTTGGGGCTTCTTACAAAAATGTGTTCCTTCTGTGTGCAGGACTTTCTTTTGGAGAGAGCAAATGGACTGGGTTTTCAGACCTGGTTTGTCTCCACCACTCTCTATTAACACAGCTCCCCAGGTGGCTCAGTCAGTAAAGAATCTGCCTGTAATGTAGCTACCAGGGTTCGATTCCTGGGTCAGGAAGATACCCTGAGAAGGTAATGGCAACCCACTCAAGTATTCTTCCCTGGAGAGTTGCATGGACAGAGGAGCCTGGTGGGCTACAATCCACAAGGTTGCAAAAGTCAGAAAAAACTTAGTGACTAAACCATCACCACCACTCTCTATCCACTGACCCAAGTTTTATAATTTCAGAGCACTATGACATTGTCAGAATTTACCCTCAAAATATCACCTATATCTGAAATCTTGTGAGCTGTTTCCAGAATGGGTGGAAAGAAATCTCAATAGGCTAGGCTTGAGACATTCCACATACAATAGATTCATTGGTGACAATCAGAATTCGCGTCAGCACGTAAAGGTTCTGAGAGGTACTATATGCAAAAAAAAAAAAAAAAAAAGTTTAAATTCAGCTAAATGGCACAGCTGAACCTTTGAAGATTTCAGAACAGATTTTTAACATACTAAAACTGATTAATGACATGCAGAATAATGCACTCTATTTTGGATCTTCCCTACCCAGGAATCGAAACTATGTGTCTTTTATCTCCTGCATTGGCATTGGCAGGCAGGTTTTTACCACTAATGCCACCTGGGAAGTCCCTGAGTTGCCATGCCCTCCTCCAGGGGATCTTGCCAACCCAGGGATTGAACCCAGGTCTCCTGCATTGCAGGTGGATTGTTTACCATCTGAGCCACCAAGGAAGCCCATATTGTTGATAGAGGAGACTGAAGAAGTATGCAAAGATAACAAGACCACTGCAAAGAAAATGAGGAATGAGCCACAGACAGTGAGGCTGGCTGCAGCACAGCTGGGAGCTCCCAATACCTTTTGTCACCTTAGCGTAGTCCTCAATGTAGAGAAAAAAAGAGGAGCTAACCATTTCTGAAGATAATTTTTAGGCTTTTTAGAAACAGCTTTATGATTGTATGATATTTTATTCTTATTTTGGGCTTCCTAGGTGATGTTAGTGGCAAAGAACCCGCCTGCCAATCCAGGAGACACAGGTTTGATCCCTAGGTCGGGAAGATCCCCTGGAGAAGGAAATGGCAACCTACTTCAGTATTCTTCCCTAGAGAATCCCAGGGACAGAGGAGCCTGAGGTTACAGTCCATGGGGTCGCAAAGAGTTGGACATGACTTCACAGCTGAGCACACATGCATCCTTATTTTAGTATCTCAAGTGGCCACACTAGAAAAATGTGAGAGAGAATAGCTAACATAAAATGCCAGTGCTTTAGAGTGGCACTGTCTATGTCCATAAAGAAGCCTTTTATTTCTCTTCCTTTTCTTTCTTCTCATCCTCTCCCTCTTCTTCTTCTTGCTTTGTATTTTCATAATATAGTTGTTAGCCAAAGGCAAATGCCCCAAATTTCATTCATTAACTCAGCCATGTTTTCTTTCCCTGAAGATAAAATAGCACACTACAGAATACAACTGAGCTTCGTATCTCAAGACACAGAACTCCAATAGTGAACAACAGATGGCTTCACTTATCCTGGGGACTTCCGACCGAAGTGACCAATGAACAAAGGGAGACATACTTTTTTAAAGCTGCTCAATCTGGGATCTGTGAGGAAGCCACTCTTCTCAGCCACAATGCACCTCCCTAAGTAACGGCTACTGTCTCCTATTTTATAGAGAAAATTAATATTCTTCTTACCAGAAGCTTATAGCAAAATCTCATTTAAGAACGTAAACCAACACTCTAATGAATTGATCCCAATATTGTTTTAATTTTCAATCTTCTAATTTTAATGAGGTTACTACAGGAACATAAAAAAAATTGAATCAGAAAATAATGAACTATTGATTCTTTTGTTGTGAACTCATCCCACTCCTTGACATATACTTTGAGACCACAGGGCATTATATGAGCAAATTATAGTACATGAAGGAGAATGTGAAGCAGAAATGACAGCTATGATTTTCTCATTAAAACCAACCTAAAACAATGTTTGCATTCAGAATTAACCAAGCCTTTTTAATACATCTTAATTTTATGATACTGACTGCCACTGGAAATCTATAGAGTATATAACCTAGAAACTCCTCACTGTCACTGAGATTTTTAGCAATATTTCCTTGATGATTTTGAATAAACCAACATCATAAAAATTTTAAAAGATTCAAAGGCAATACGAAATTGTAAAAGTTATAGAATTCTCCCATCTTCATCTTTTTGCATAGATTCAATAAGAACAAATGGAGAAAGGAAAATGAAATTGTTTTAGCCTTCCAATCATATGTTGACAACAATTTTTAAAGCTAGCTGCTGCAAGCAGCTTATTGCTTAATTTTGTATTATACATCTATCCTGGGATATACCTGGGAAATCTTCCTATTTCTCTATTTCAGCTGGTTTCTGCAATAATTGAAGTTAGGAGGAAAAAAAAAAAAAAGAACCTGTCTTTCATCCAAAGAATGAACATAGTATATGGTTACAGATTTAGTGTGCTAAGTTAAACAATATGTATGCACTTAAAAGGCAGAATACAAAAGGAAATCGATTATCTTTTCTCTTTCCTTTTTCTTTTCTTTTTTTTTCTATTTATTGCTTTGTGTGCAGGGGAACCGTACCCTTTGAACTGAAACATTTTCCTTCTTTCCTATTTCTTCATTACAAACAGCCTCGCTTTCTTAAATATCAAAAGAGCCCAGACCTATACCTGAAATAAAAACTGTTTCCCTTTACGTAATTTTCAAGGGGCTTTTAGAGTATCTTTCCCCAGTGATTACAGGGTATTTCCACATACGCTGTCATTTTAAGGTGAAAAATGTGCAAGGACAGTCACACCATCTGTCATCAACTGGGTTCCCTGACACCCGGAGCTGCTCTGAAATGGCCAGCGGCCTCCTGCATAACAAAGACCTTGCCCCTTGGCATTGTTTGTTCCTTGACCTGAGCTGAGAGTCCTTCAAAAGGCTCTTTCCTGCAACCATTTCAGGACTGCTTCTCAGGGGCAGGGTCTTCAAAAGAAAAAAAATTATTTATGCATATAGGAAATTTGAAATGCTCCGGCCTTACATCTAAACCAATAGACTAAACCCTAGAAGGAGTTGGTCCTTAGCTTTGTTTCTGTGATCCCTGAAGGAAAACCTACTTAGCATTATTCTTTTTTTTTTCCTTTTTTTCTTTTGGAAGTTTCTTTAAGATATAATTTATGTGTTAAGCAATCCATCTGTAAAGCCAGAGTGTGTAGGTTAAATGTAACCAGACCATTCAAATACAGAAGCTGTGTCATAATAAGTGAAAAATACACCTCTGACCAACAAAACCCCAGTGCCTCTCACAGTGGAAGTCACAGACAAGCTATTCTTACTGCCATGTCAAGCACCACTTACGACTTACAAATACAATACAGTACAATCTCACTGTAGGTCACTTGTGCCCAAAGAAGGATTACAGCTGTAGCTCACAATATTTATGAAAGAAACACACAGAAAAAGAGAAAATGTCAACTATTGTGAAAGATTTTTACTAAAGAATGGATACCCTCATATGCCTGCCATATGAAGACATAAAGCTGTGGCTTCTCTTCCTTTTAATTTGCCATGGCTGTAAAAATGTGTGTTCCTCAATTTAGGGAAATCCAAGCGAGGGTTCTCTTATTTTAAGAGATAGAGTTTTGAAAATCAGGCAGATCTCTGTTAAAAGAAGCTTCAGCCATTTCTAGGAATGAATGAATAAACACAAAAGGATATTCCCTCTGTCAACATAATTAATGGCAAGATTTTATGAGCTTCATTTAGTCCCCAAGACATAGTTATATACAATACATGGAGTGTGTGTTTATGTGCACCATAATATAAATATGTAAAAGTCACATCATTAAATCTTTTATATGTCTGTATTCATAATACACAAAGCTGTTTTTAAATTATTTAAAGATCTATTCTCTTTCCATATACATTAATACTAATAAGAATTGCCGTCAACATCAAAGGGAAACTAGACCCCTAATTAGAGTCCTGGTCTGTCCTGAGATTCTCATTGCAGAGCAAACAAATATGGAATATGTTGAACATTAGAGAAACTAGTAATCACTCTTCATTCTCAACTTCTGATTATTGCAAGAATATAGTGATTTCTTAACAATAAAATGCAATCACTTTCCATCACATTTTGTAAACATAAAATTTCATGCGAACAGTTCCCAAAGAAAAAGATAACAGTTAAAATAGATAAAGCTGTGGTGTCCTCCTATTAGGATACGGGACAGTTACAGTGGCTCCAGAAATTTTAAATAGATTTTAATTTTTGAAGTTTTGATGTTGCCTTTTTTTCTTTTGCCTTAGACATTTTGATTATCATTTTGACAATATGCATGTGTTTTTTCAAATGGCAAATTCCCTATTGAAATTCCGGTTTCATATGAGGCTGGTATTAAAAATATCAGCCATCTATTAAACAAACATTTGGTGAGAACATTCTCTGTACCAGAAATTTTGCTAGATACTGAAAATATATAAGCAAAAAAAAGCTTCTGGCCCGTGTTGCCAAATGGTTAAAGAATGAAACAATTAAACAGACGTAGAATTAAGTATATGATGAGAACTATTTCTAAATATCAAAGTAATGCATGCAAATGTTTAAGGATCTCAAATTAAAAAGAAGATGTACTTTGTGACTTTAATTTGACTGCTACTTTAATTTTTCAGTTCTGGATAGATTCTAAAAATTATTTTTATGGAAAATTTCATACACATACAAAAAATGTAGTATAATGGAGTCACATGTATATATCACTAGCTTCCCCAATTATCAACTCATGGCATACATATCCTTTTCCATGTTATTTTTAGATATTATATTATTCCATCCATAAATATTTCAGTACATATCTCTAAAGATAACCACAGTATTATTACCAAACCTAAAATTAGCCATAATTCATTAATATCATCAAATATCTCATCAACATTCAAATTAAAGTGATTTTCAAGTGTCATATTTAAAATTTATTTACATAAGAACCAAACAAGACTCACACACTGAGTTTGGTAAATACGTCCTTAAGTCTCTTTGTATATATAATTTCTTAATCTTCCTCTATCTTCTTTTCTACCTCTTTCAATCTAGTAGTTGTAGATACAGTTAATGCTATTTCACAGCCTTCTCCCACATTCTGAATGTTGCCAACTGCATTTTTGTGATCACTTTTAGCAATTGTTAGAGTACCAATAGCTACTCTGAAAATTGTTAAATAAGTAGAAAAATAATCTATTTATAGTGACTTCCTGGCATGAAATATTTGATCACAGAAAATTCTTCTCTATAGAAGAATAACAGTGAACAGATATAAGAGAAATAAGAAAAATTGTCGTTTTGAAACTTCTATTCAAATAATATATCTAAGCAATCAGTAGCTGTTAAAATAATTACATGAGAAGTTAATGATGAACTTTATAATGGATAGATGAGGCTGAAAACACTTGAACCCACAGTTATTATTAACATCATCAAAATCGGACAAAAAGAAACTTGTCTTGTGTGACGCAAGTAATTGACACAGAATCATCTATGAAGTATTCTAGTCAATAAATAATTAACTAAGTCAGATCTCTAAATTCACTATCATTTTATAGAAATATGGGAGATAATAAAGACAGATAAATAACATCATATGAAGATGTCATCAGCATGTCCAGAATATAGGAAATGTTATAGAAAATGAAATAACCTAGTTTATTGAACAATTTTTAAAAACTTCAAAAATAAAGAAAGAGGAGTAACTTAACATATTTTATATACACTTAAGAGATAAGTTGATCTAAAGCAATGTAAAAACTTTGTAGGATCCTAATTCAAATGAATTCACTATGAAAATAAGTTTGTGAGACAATTAGAAATTCTGACCCTGTAATCATGGTACTATGCTCATTTTTTAGAAATCTTATTTGTCAGAAATACACATTGAAGTATTTATGGAAGAAATGATAGATACATGGGATTTTCTTTAAAATACTCCAGTAACAGAGTAAAGTGAAGGAGCTGCAACAGTTGAAACAAGACTGTAAAATGTTGATAATTATTACAGGTGGCTGATTGGTATGTGAGTTTTCATCTGTATCTCTGAACATTGTCATATTAAAGTGACTTTTTAAAAGATAAATAATTTCTTTTCCATCTGGTGATAACTTTGAAGGCTTATTTACCCTGAGATTGAAAATAAATGTGATCAAGTTTTAAGCACAATTCTTCTTTAAGAAATTACTACATATTTTAGAGAAAGAAGTGTACATATGCTGTTAAAAATCCTGCAGGTAGGCCCTGATAGTTGTAAATCATAGTCATGGATGAAAAGCACTACCAATACCTGAGCACTTGTTAGAATGCAGAATCTCACCTCCCCTCTTGACCTAATGAATCAGAGTCTGTATTTTATATAAGATCCCCATTAACTCTTATGCACATGAAAGTTTGAGAAGTACTGCTCTAGATCCCATTCTCCTCATGGATCTTTCATCATTAATTATTACCTTAACCTATGTTCCCATGTGGCTCAGTGATGAAGAATCTGCCTGCCAAAACAGATGACATAGGAGACATGCAGTTCAATCCCTGGGTCCAGAAGATGCCCTAGAGTAGAGAATGGCAACCCACTCCAGTATTCTTGCCTGGAGAATCCCACGGACAGAAAAGTCTGGCGGGCTACAGTCCATGGGGTTGCAAAGAGTCGGACAGGACTGAGCAACTGAACACACAACCTATGTTCAATCTTTCCTTTTCACTAGCTTCTTCTTAATGGCTTATACACAAGCCTGGTTATCTCTCATCTTTAAAAAATGAAATAAATGATCAAACGAACAGAGAGATAAACTTGTTTCAAGTTCACTGCTGACCTAAGCAGTGCTGACCTGATCTAAGCTTTGACTTAGATGAGAAACTTACATACACTTAACCTAAGAGCCCCTCTTTTTACTTAGGTTCACTCTAGTAGGTTTCTGTTGCCTGCCATGAATAGAATCCTCACACATCAAGGGTCCATCTCTGATTCCCATCTCACTCTTATTTTCAGTGAAATTCTGTCCTGCCCACATAGATTCTCTTTCCAAGGACCACATGAGCATTGCTTTTGCACCAGTAGGCCAAGAGACCAGCGCCATGAGCCAAAGAGGATTATTCTCAAGTCTTAGAAATCTAATGAAATTTGCCTTGTTTGATTTTGGACTTGCTTAGAACCCATGACCCCTTTCTTCTTTCCAATTCCTCCATTTTGCAACAGAAATATCTATCCTATGACTGTCCTACTGTTGTATTTTGGAAGCACATAAATTGACCAGCTTCTCGGATTCACAGCTGGAGAGAAATTTTGTCTCAGGAGTAATCATACCTCGTCTCACCCATGCCTGATTTAGATGATATTTAGGTTACACTCTGGTCTTACAGGTAATTCTGAAATGAGTTAAGACATTGGGATGTTTGGGATGGGGTAAATGCATTTTGCATGTGAGATGAACATAAATTTTGGAGGTGAAGTAATATGGAATTGTATCTTCCCAGGTGGTATTAATGGTAAAGAATCCACCTGCCAATGCAGGAGCCATAAGCAACATAGGTTCAAGCCCTGGGTCAGGAAGATCCCCTAGACATGGAAATGGGAACCCACTCCAGTATTCTTGCCTGGATAATCCCATGGACAGGGGAGCCTGGTGGGCTACAGTCTGTAGGGTAGCAAAGGGCTGGACATGACTGAAGTGACTGCAGGCTTGCACGTGTCTGCCCAAAATTCATATATGAGTTTGTATGACTGTATTTGAAGTTCAGATTTTTTCCCTAATATTTATTTATTTACTTGGCTGAGTAGGGTCTTAATTGTGGCACTCGGGCCCTTTGTTGTGGCATGTGGGATCTAGTTCCCTGACCAGGGATCAAACCCAGGCCCCTGCATTGGAAGCTTGGAGTCTTAGCCCATGGACCAGCAGGGGAGTCCCTGGAAATAGGATCTTTAAGGAAGAAATTAAGGTTATATGAAATTATAAAGGTGGGGCCTTAATCTGGTAGGACTGGTATCCTTATAAGAAGAGACAGCAGGGATGTCAACATACAGAAAAAGGGCCATGTGAAGACAGAGAGAAAACAGCCTTCTGTAAGCCAAGGAGTGAGATCCCAGGAGAAAACAAACTTGCTGAGACCTTGTTCTTGAACTTACAAACCCTAGAATCGTGAGAAAATAAAATTCTGTTGTTTAAGCCATCAAATTTATGGGATTCTATTATGGCAGATGAATACAATTCCCCCAAAGCCTCCCTGACTTCACCACTCTCACTCCCTGATGCTTTATCCACAGTGTTTATAGGCTGATTCTTCTGAAAGGTAATTGGGTAAAATTTTTCCTAAGCTCCAAACATAATGTCATTTGTGTCCACAAGATAACATTCCAAGTAGCTGTCATGACACATAGGATTGGTGGTCCTTGTTTTACCCTCACGGTCATTTCCTGGCAAACATGGGCAAACAGTCAACACTCTAGAAAAACAGACACAACCACATTCAGTTCTAAATTGCCATGCTGATTCATAGAACATAGTGTTGTCATTCATGAGTCAAGCCCTCCCCAGACTACCAAGAAAGCTGCAACTCATCCTCAACAATTCCCACAAGAGTCTTGTGCTCAAAGAGATATTTGATTTCCCCAGACTATGATGATCACAACTTTCTTTATGCTATTACTGTATAAATCTTTTTTATACTTAAGGAACAACACTTCACTTTAATTCTTTACTGCTGATCCCTTTCAAGACCGGATTTTTGAGGATCACACTTTATTTATCTGCATATCCTCTCTACTTGTCATATAGATAACTCAATTACTAACCAAAAGAAATGAAGAATTGATTGATTGGTTGGTTGATTAATGAAGCATATGAAGTATCATTTACTGGGTCCAGATCATCCCTAACTTAGAAGATCTATAGGAGATCAGATTGGAAAAATATTCTAAAGAATGGAAGAATTCTAAATTAACATGATTTGAGAAGCTAAGGAAGCAAGGAACAAATTATTGATTATTATATTCCACTTCAGTCTCCCCAGAGTCTCAATTCCTGTACTCCTTATCATAATCACAACACATTCATAATAGAGCTCACTTTACTATATGTTAAATTTACTTATTTATTATCACATAAATCATTTTGCTGATTCCTGAAAGAGGACTCAATGTGTAATGGAAAAGCACTAAATTAGAAAGCGGAATACTTGAGTTCCTAGCTCTGTGACTTAAGACAACTCACCGTCTCTAAAGTGTCATTTTTCTCACTGCAAAATTGGATTTTTATAACTAACCAGTTCAACTCAAGAAGTGGTTTTGAAAATCAAGAGGGATGATGTACAGTTTACATTCATCATTCCATAAAGGTTTTTTTTCCTAGTGAACTGGCAATGTTTCTGCATATCCCTAACACTGCTCTGCATATGGCCCCAGCTCACTGCTGCCCTTCTCATTGACTGACATTGTCAGATCACTTAAATTTTCTAAACCTTAATCTTCCTAAGTATACAAGTGAAATAATATGATAAAGTGTTTCTAAGGCAAAATGCAAATCTAAAATATTTTGTACTCTCATGTCATTTAGTTTCAGGTATTTTTATTATCCTAATTATGTGACCTTGGGTAAGTATATAACTGCATTACTTTCCTTATGTATAAAAAGAAAATGTAATTGGATTGTTAAGGAATTGAGACAATGTGTTTCAAGCGTTTAATGTAGCATATCACAGTATTATCAGTTATAATTACTGGGTTAATATTACTAGCACCTACTCTTGAGGTGGCTCAGATGGTGAAGAATCTGCCTGCAATGCAAGAGACCCAGGTTCAATCCCTGAGTCAGGAAGATCCCCTAGAGAAGGTTTATGGTAACCTACTGCAGTATTCTCGCCTGGGAAATCACACAGACACAGGAGCCTGTGGGCTAGAGTCCATGCGGTTGCAAAGAGTCAGACACGACTGAGTGACTAACAGTCTTACGATATTACTGCTACCAACAGGTGTCGCTGGAGAACTAAATCTTCAAAGTTTTCCGTGACTCATGACACTTTGGATATAGCTTAAATATCTTTGACTTATACCTAGTATTTGTCTCATTTGGAAGGATGACAGCTAATTATATAAGATAGTAGAATTTGCCCTTAATAGACAAAATAGATACAATTCATAATAAATATTTGCTTAATAAAAGATATTTGTAATATCTGGTGATTGTGTATGGTGTCTTCTGGAGAAAACTGGTCTTTGATCTTTGCTCCCCAGTCAAATCATCAAACCTGATCAAATCATTACTGTGTCAGTTATTCTGTGTATTCTGGTGCCACTTACTGTAGTCTCTTGATGACGGTGAAAGAGAAGTATGGAAAAGCTGACTTAAAACTTAGCATTCAAAAAACTAAGCTCATAGCATCTGATCCCAAATAGATGGGAAAAAAAGTGGAAACAGATTTTATTTTTGTGGGCTCCAAAATCAATGCAGCCATGAAATTAAAAGGCACTTGCTCCTTGGAAGAAAAGCTATGACAAAACTATACAGCGTATTAGAAAGCAGAGACATCACTTGTCCAACGAATGTCCATATAGTCAAAGCTATGGTTTTTCCAGTAGTCATGTACAGATGTGAAGTTGGACCATAAAGAAGGCTTAGTGCCAAAGAATTGATGCTTTCAAAATATGGTGCTGGAGAAGACTTTGAGACTCCCTTGCACTGCAAGGAGATCAAGCCAGTCAATCCTAACCCTGAATATTCATTGGAAAGACTGATGCTGAAGCAGAAGCTCCAAAACTTTGGCCACCTGATGCGAAGAGCCAATTCACTGGAAAAGACCCCAGTGCTGGGAAAGATTGAGAGCAAGAGGAGAAGTGGAGGACAAAGGATGAGATGGTTGGATGGCATCACCAACTCAATGAACATGAGTTTGAGCAAATTCTGGTAGATGGTGAAGGACAGAAGTCTGGCGCTGCAGTTCATGGGGTGACAAAGAGTTGGAGATGAATTAGAGACTGAAAAACAACAACTGTAAACATTGTAAAACTTTGTAAACTATAAAACATTGTCCTTATACTTAAACTAAACCATTACTATTAAAGCTGTCATTGCAATTGTTGTCTAGTCGCTCAGACATTCCAACTCTTTGTGACCCGTGTGATCTGATTTCTATATGTTAACTATATTTGTGAAGATTATTTTAAAATATATACATTTGTATATATATATACATGCTCTAAATACCAGATACCTTTACTATATATGTACTTAATGTATATTTCATATACATGTATGTGTCTACATATATATACACATATGTATATATTTCTAAAATAAGGCAGAAGGAAGGGTGAGAGGGAAAAACAAAAGGAAATCATACCTAAACTGATTTCCAAGTTTTGGGCCTTAAAAATACTCTGCAGTTATTCAAGCATAATGCCAAACATGATAAAGATAAAACATCTATTTCATTTTATTCCTATAAAATATTATGTTTGTAGCATAATGTAGTTGAGTACTACATGTTTTCTAAAAGACTTATTTTCAGAAAATAGTGTGCTCACTAGAAACATTAGGTTTAATTTTCCATCTATATTTCTCACCAATTTGTAAGTCTGAATATTGAGGATTCACAGATAGCCTCCATCTGAGGAAAACAAACAAACAAACAAATATTCGAGAGGCAGGATGTACTTGAGACCCCATAAGGAACAGAACTGTTCTCCAGTGGAGGGAATTGATATGAAAACACTTTGTTACCAGTAGGGCACCAGTGATGGACGCTGGTAAATGCAATCTATGTAAGAGCAGATAGAAAGCAGGCCAATCTTCACTGTCCATGCAACATATTCTAATAGGGTAAATATAAAAATCCAGGGGAAATCAATTTTTCCAAATAAGTAAAATAAATTAATTTAATGTAATAGAAATAAAAGAAAACAATGGAATGGAAAAGACTAGAGATCTCTTCAAGAAAATTAGAGATACCGAGGGAATATCTCATGCAAAGATGGGCACAGTAAAGGACAGAAATGGTTTGGACCTACCTAACAGAAGCAGAAAATATTAAGAAGAGGTGGCAAGAATACACAGAAGAACTGTACAACAAAGATCTTCATGACCCAGATAATCACGATGGTGTGATCACTTACCTAGAGCCAGGCATCCTAGAATGTAAAGTCAAGTGGGCCTTAGGAAGCATCACTATGAACAAAGCTAGTGGAGGTGATGGAATTCCAGTTGAGCTATTTCAAATCCTGAAAGATGATGCTGTGAAAGTGTTGCACACAATATGCCAGCAAATTTGGAAAACTCAGCAGTGGCCCCAGGACTGGAAAAGGTCAGTTTTCAATCCAATCCCAAAGAAAGGCAAGGGCAAAGAATGTTCAAACTACCACACAATTGCAGTCATCTCACACACTAGCAAAGTAATGCTCAACATTCTCCAAGTGAGAACCGTGAACTTCCAGAAATTCAAGCTGGATTTAGAAAAGGTAGAGGAACCAGAGATCAAATTGCCAACATCCATTGGATCATAGAAGAAGCAAGAGAGTTCCAGAAAAAACATCTACTTCTGCTTTATTGATTACTCCAAACCCTTTGACTGTGTAGATCCAACAAACTGGAAAATTCTTCAAGAGATAGGAATACCAGACCACCTGACCTGCCTCTTGAGAAATCTGTATGCAGGTCAAGAAGTGATAGTTAGAACCAAACATGGAGCAACAGACTGGTTCCAAATTGGGAAAGGAGTACATCAAGTCTATATATTGTCACCCTGCTTATTTAACTTACATGCAGAGTAAGTTAAGCGTAGTCGCTCAGTCAGGTCCGACTCTTTGCCACCCCATGGGCTGTAGCCCAGCAGGCTCCTCTGTCCATGGGATTCTCCAGGCAAGAATACTGGAGTAGGTTGCCATTTGGATCGAACCTGGGTCTTCCGCATCACAGGCAGATGCTTTACCCTCTGAGCCACCAGGGAAGCCCTAAGTGCAGAGTACATCATGTGAAATGCCAGGTTGGATGAAGCACAAGCTGGGATCACGATGCTGAGAGAAATATCAATAACCTCAGATACGCAGATGACACTACCTTACGGCAGAAAGCAAAAGAACTAAAGAGACTTGATGAAAGTGAAAGAGGAGAGTGAAAAAACTGGCTTACAACTCAACATTCAAGAAACTAATCATGGCATCCAGTCCCATTACTTCAAGGCAAATAAATGAAGAAACAATGGAAACAGAGAAAGACTTTATTTTCTTGGACTCAAAAATCACTGCAGATGGTAACTGCAGCCATGAAATTAAAAGATGCTTGCTCCTTGTAAGAAAAGGAGCTATGACCAACCTAGACAGTATATTAAAAAGCAAAGACATTACTCTGCAAACAAAGGTCCGTCTAGTCAAAGCTATGGTTTTTCCAGTAGTCATGTACAGATGTAAGAATAAAGAAAGCTGAGCACTGAAGAATTGATGCTTTTGAACTGTGGTGTTGGAGAAGACTCTTGAGAGTTCCTTGGACTGCAAGGAGATCAAACCAGTCAATCCTAAAAGAAATCAGTCCAGAATAGTCATTGGAAGGACTGATGCTGAAGCTGAAACTCTAATACTTTGGCCACCTGATGAGAAGAACTGATTCATTGGAAAAGACCCTGATGATGGGAAAGATTGAAGGCAAGAGGAGAAGGGGATGACAGAGGAAGAGATGGTCGGATGGCATTACTGACTTGATGGACATGAGTTTGAGCAAGCTCTGGGATTTGGTGATGGACAGGGAAGTCTGGCGTGCTGCAGTCCATGGGTCACAAAGAGTTGGACATGACTGAGTGACTGAACTGAACTGAACTGCATGTTATACAAGGATTCCCAGGGGGGTCAGTAGTAAAGAACCTGCCTGCCATGCAGGAGACGCGAGTTTGATTCCTGGATTGGGAAGTTCTCCTGGAAGAGGAAATGGCGACCCACTCCAGTATTCTTGCCTGGAGAATTCCATGGACAGAGAAGCCTGGCAGGCTATGGTCTGTGGGGTCACAAAAGAGCTGGACATGACTTAGCAACTAAACAACAATAACCATAGATTGCTTTTTTCTGAAGGATACTGTTTCTGCTTAAGTAAATAACTCACTACATAACAGATGAATAAGAGATACTTAGGCTCATAACTAAATATTTTCAATAAGATACAGTTCTCTTAATATGGGCTTCCCAGGTGGGGTAGTGGCAAAGAATCCATGTGCTAATACAGGAGACACAACAGATGCGGGTTTGATCCCTGGGTCCAGAAGATTCTCTCAAGTAGGAAATGGCAACACTGCTACTAAATGGTGATGTATTTGAGTGTTGTTTTGGTAGATTGTTTACTACATGTGGAGAGCAGAAGAATGGAGCCCTTTAAAACATACCACAGCTCACTGCCAAAAGTACTCTTATTTCTCTTTCCAGAGGGTGCTTTCTACTGCGTGTGGCATTAGGGTGATACCTGACAACTGCCTTTATCATGAGGAGGGAGAGGTTTTGGAACTCTCATGTTGTCTGATAACCAGACGAATTTTCTTATTCTTTAAAATAAAGCATTCGTACAGCTGTGACCTACATTCTTTGGAGTCTTGATTTGATCTAAAATTATTTGGTCACACACAGAAGTAATTTGCAAACATAGAAGACAATGAAAGAGTAAATTTGGATATTAGAGAAAACAAATAATCCTGTACCCAGCACAACATATACTAAAATAAATGTTATCAATTTATTGATATTATTTTTGTAATTTTTAAAAATTTCTATTCTATCTCTGTTTTTTAATATTTATTTATTTAGCTGCCCCAGGTCCTAGCTGTGGCATGTGGCATCTTTTAGTTGCAGCCTATGAGATTTGCTTTTACTTTCAACGTGTGGGATCTAGTTCCCTGGCTAGGAATGGAATCTTGGCCCCCTGCATTGGGAGGGTCAAGTTTTAGCTACTGGACCACTAGAGAAGCCCCTATTGATGTTATTATTGACTTATTATAATATTCAAGTAGAAAAATTCTTCAAATTGTCAGTTTTAGCATGTTCATTGTATTACTTTTACACAATTTTAAAATTAAAATAATTTAAAATGTTTCCTTAGCTTCCAAGACACTTGAGAGTAGGAAAAAAAAAAATCCAGTTAAACACCTTCTGAGAGATTTTTAAAAGATACTTGGATCAACAAAATTATATCCTATAATGTTTTCCAAATATTTTAAAACCCAGAAACATTAAAATTTTACTTTAGTAGGTTGTGTTTTACATTCAACATTGCTAGAGATCTCTAAATATTTTTTTAAAAAGATAACAAGCAAAATGATTATATTATGTTGCTTTTGTTTATTAGGTTTATTCTTTATTTTACCAATATTATTGGTTATGGATCAAATTCTCAAGCACTAGAGTTTCCCTTAAACCTCATACCTACATTTTATTGGACATTGGGGCCCATTTTATAAATAATGCACACTGGATATTTATGCTTTTATATATAACTAGCAGCAGCTTATTTTTATGATTTTGCATTTTTATAGATGTTTATAGTTGTTTTACAGTTGCTTTTATGACATATTATGTATAAAATCTATGATTTGTTTGGTGTTGAGTACTTGATTAGGGAGAAAACTATGCTTATAACATTGTGATGAGGAAATATTATCTAGTTTATCAAAAAGCACTTCATAGCGCTGCTTCTCGGCATGCATTACTGAGTGAAAGGGATCAGTGTCTTTATTAAATGAAGTACAAATCATGTCAAAATCACATTCTGCGGTACTTTTCCTGACAACTCAGAACTAACAATGCCTTTTTCATGAATCAAAATTGAACAAGATTACTTGGATTTTTTTCCTCTTAATGAAGCTCATATGGTTTTATAATGAGATGATTTTTTTCTTCCTAATTCCCATCCCTTACCACTACCATCTCCACTCCATGTATTCACAAAAACCCATCCCTACCTGCATCTTTCTGGAGCTGACATAACACAAGTGTACCCTATGTAATAAAACTCAACCTTGGGAGGGAGACAGAGTAACTTTCTCATGAGATTTCTCATAGATTTAGTGTCTAGTGTTTTTCTTGAAAATTTAAGCTTCCTATATATCTAGTAACTTTGTAAGGTTTACTAAATTACAGATTTTGTATTCTTGTGGTATTTTCTTAAGTCAAACAATAAATTTTAAAGTAGCATTTTAATGTGCTAATGTTCCAGAAAATATAGAAGCCAGTGCAAAATACTAGCAGTTATTCAAGTTTGTGGATTTATGTGGGTTCTTGCAAGCACATTATACTACATTGGAGAGGACTGCCATAGGCCGAATGAGATAAGAACAAGTCAAATTATAAAGCAGCTTTTTGAAGAGAAATAACTCATTAGTCAAAGTCAGAGCTAACTGATACCATTTTCCAAACTCTCCTCCCTAGACTTTTACTGTTGCTTAGTCGCTAGTGAAAAGTGAGTGAAGTCGCTCAGTCGTGTCCGACTCTTTGTGACTCTGTGGGCTATAGCCCGCGAGGCTCCTCTGTCCATGGGATTCTCTAGGCAAGAATACTGGAATGGGTTGCCATTTCCTTCTCCAGGGGATCTTTCCAACCCAGGGATCGAACCCAGGTCTCCTATATTGCAGGCAGATGCTTTACCCTCTGAGCCACCAGGGAATCCCTCTTAGTTGCTAAGTCATGTCCAACTCTGCAACTCCAAAGACTGCAACGGCCAGGCTCCTGTCCATGGGATTTCCCAGGCAAGAACACTGGAGTGGGTTGCCATTTCCTCTTCCAGGGGATCTTCACAACCCAGAGATCAAACCCACATCTCCTAAATTAGCAGGTGGATTCCTTACCACTGAGCCACTAGGAAAGACCTAGACTTTACCATAATTATATACTCAGGTCAATTGTGATGCTCATTTGTAACCTTACTGTCAGGTATGGCCAGATATTTCATTTAACCTCTAATATAAAGAAAACATCTGATAAAGTTTTACAATGCTTCTGTAAACAT
Source organism: Oryx dammah (assembly GCF_014754425.2). Classification (NCBI taxonomy): domain Eukaryota; kingdom Metazoa; phylum Chordata; class Mammalia; order Artiodactyla; family Bovidae; genus Oryx; species Oryx dammah. The sequence continues at coordinate 40,865,571 of NW_024070203.1, forward strand.
CTATTTGATCTGGAAACCTACTGCTAGAATCACAATGATCTGGTCATTCTCTGTGCCTATTGTTGAAGTATAAATAATTGTCTTGATCCTTGGGAAAATGGCTGCTGGAGATGATATAGGCTTTCATTAAGTATGGTAGGTCTCTTTCAAAGACCAATGCCTAGTCAACACATTTTTAGTCTACTCAACAAGAATTTAGTTATTAATTATACTAAATGTAAAATCACTGGCCTGTTTCTTGAGAATGAAAATGGAAGTTGATATGTTGTTAAGGCAATTTTATTATATACTTAACATTATAAAAGAATGTTTGAGAGTCCTTATACTAACAGCATTGAGCTATCAGCACACTCTGTAGTCTTTTCTATGTTTATTAAATACATCTAAGAGTGATACTCCTCATGTCTTTTTATTTTTTATTCCTTGGTTAACACAGGCATATTTCTGACATTAGTAATTATTTCATGTGATTGAAATAGTTAATAGGATGGTAAAGAGTTGATATTTATTTAAATTGCTTAAAACCAAATTAAGATAATATTTTAGATGTATAAAATATTCAGCATTTCTAGGACAAATGTCTAATCTAAAATCAATAAGTTGGCTTATTTCAAAATTTTAGTAGATGTGCATTTATGATCCATTCTAGTGAATACTGACCAAGCTCCCTTATTTTACACTTCTTATTTATTATCTACAAGGTTGAGGCATTATGTAAAATAAGCAGCATGCAAAATAGGAAGAATTATTATAATATTAAATAATTCAGAGATTTTGGTTCAGTATTTGCAAAATTAAGATATTTTATTTTGATGTTCTCATTTATATTCTAATAGACTTTAGTACTATTAGGAATGTAAACACTTGGTTTAATGAATAATCCATGTTTTTTCATATACATTACACTGAGGATTTCCCAAACACAGACTCTTACAAATTTTTATATTTGGGGGTCAATAATTTATTGTTTTTTCAACCCAAATTTCTTAGCCTTTGTATCTATATTTATTATTATCTGTATACAGAAAAATAGGAAACACTTGCTTAAAATACTTTATGAGATACAATATTTATATATCTCACTTTCTTGTTTTGAAAGCTATAGAGCCATTTTCCCCCAGGAGGAAAATTCCTCTATGCACCCTGTAAGAAAGCAAAATCTTCTAGGTGGTGGCCTCTTCATATACTTTCATAGCTATCACTGGATTTCTGTACACAGGGATTTCTGTACTCCAGCTTCAGGTTAAGGGAAATCTGGATTCTAATATCTAGATACATGTTGCTACCTAAGTCACTAGTTTATATTAAACTAAGCCAGATGATTTAAGGTGGGTTTAAACATAACAGAGAACTGAAGCAATGTCCACCAGCAATAAGAGTGAAAGTACAGAGCTAGCCTGGATGACCTTGGACATGAAGTAGAAAAGGTAGCATTTCTGAGCAGTATGAGCCAAGAAAGAAAGCTTCATTATATTACACAAGTGGTTTCCTGGCCTTAACTCTAATGTATACATGCAATGTGTGCCTGTGTGGGTTGTATTTTCCCCAATGGGGAAAATCCATTTTCAGTTTTGATTCCATTTAGGAACTTACTCTTCTTATCAAAATAAGTGAATTAAAACTACTCCTTTCATTGCCACCACAGAGGCTGACTAGAGTGCATGGAGGTAAACACAGATGTTGAGATGAAAGCTGCAAGCCACACAAATATGAACAGAAGCCAATCCCCAATAATAAGCACCCAGGAGCAAGCATTTTGAAGAGCACAGTAGAGGTAAGCAAAACCTCCACAGCAATCCCATTGATACCATCCTGCACTTGACATGAGCTTTGAAGAAGTCCATGATTAGACAAAGAACAAGCTCATTGATGAACGGAAGGAATCAGACCAAATTAGAATGGTTGAGGACAGTCACCCAGAATGCGGACTGTTGAAGAGAAGAGAAGCATGAACCAGACAGAGCGGTTTCTTGTAGCTATGCTTGAGTAAGGAACATTTTTTCACTACTAACTTCTCATTGAGGGAATGTTAGAAATGACCTCAGAACCCTCATGCATTGCTTCTGATGTATTGTACATTATATTTGAATCAACTATACCTATTTATCATTCCTGGTTGTGGACTCGAAAATTCAAACCTGATTACTTTGTTAATGTTCAGAGAGAAGAATTCTTTCGGGAAGATTGTCAACAGACTACCAGTCATAATTTTGATACTCATTGTAAGTGAACAAAATAAGGAAAACACTGAATCACACCAGCTGCATCAGGGTACAACCATCACACCTGCAACTCTGTGAAGTATCTTCATAGTAGTCACCTTGGGAGGATGTGCACTGCTTTGAAGAACAAAGTTATTGCCCAAGCCACGATAGGAAGATCTCTTCTGGAATGCTTTCAGCATCCCTATGTATGTTTTTGACTTTTGTGAACAGATAATATTTTCTTCTGAGTGTTAATGGAATATCTAAATGGTCTTCTGAACCAATTCTAATAAATAAACCATGTAATCATACTAGGAAAGTTCCTCATTTTCATAGGTAAGCTCTATAGTGTTTCCTAAAAGTCAGTCATATTGCCTCACAGACTCATTTGTGATCAGGTCTGATGACAGGAGTATGGCTTAGAAAGAAAGCTTAAAATGATTATAATCACAATACTCATATTCACTTTATTAGTGGCTTTTTAGAATATTGGAGGTCAAAAGATAAAGTGAGGAATGATCCCCAAACAAAGCTTAATGACAAAGGGAGTGTGTGTCCAGTTCTTTGCAACCCCATGGAGCCCGCCAGGCTCCTCTGTCCAAGGAATTCTCCAGGCGAGAATACTAGAGTGGGTTGCCATGCCCTTCTCATGGGATCTTCCCAACCCAGTGATTGAATCCCAGGTCTCCTGCTTTGCAAGTAGATGCTTTACCATTTGAGCTACCAGGGAAGCCCCACTACAGAGAAAAGTCATTTTAAATTCAGAATGATCCTTTCACAATAAAAGCACTGGGAAGTGCCATGACCCTCTGCCCCATCACCTTTCTAGTTGCATATTAAGAATAAGTGTATTTGAATCCTCCTGCAGTATTTGACTCTGAAATAAAGCCATTGGGTCAGTCTCTAGGCAGTTTCAGAGTTGCTTAGAGAGTGACCACGAACTCTGGAGCCAGAGGATCTCAGTTCAAGTCCCACCTCTGCCTCTATCAGCTGTATGATGTGGGACAAGTTCTTTACCCTCTGTCCCTCAGTTTTCTCATCTTAAAATGAAGATAAATAATAGCATATAACTCAGTGCATTGTTAAAATGATTAAGCAAATTGATATATGTTCAGGCACTTAAAACATGGCTTGGCAATTAATGCCCAGTAATAATAATGCTTCCCAGGTGGCACAGTGATAAAGAATCTGCCTGCCAGCGCAGGAGATGGTGACATGGGTTCAATCCCTGGGTCAGGAAGATCCCCTGGAGGAGGAAATGGCAACGCGCTCCACTGTTCATGCCTGGAGAATCCCATGGACAGAGGAGCTGGTTGGCTACAGTCCATGGGGTCACAAAGAGTCAGACATGACTGAGCGACTGAGCAGGCACACGATAATATTAATTGCAGTAATAGTAATTATAACTTTTTCTTACAATTCAGACTCCTGTCTTTGTGTGGCAGTAGTAATTCGTTTTATTGTTAAAATCCAAAAGATTCATTGGGAGCAATCATTTTATTAATCAATTTAGGGCTCTAGATATCTTAAGTATTAAATAAATTATACATTTCACTTTGAAGGATGAAGATCTATAAAGAAAATGTTCTAAGATCATCCAGCAGTTTCCAAGGAGAAATTGTAGAAACAGTTTGCACTATGGTGGCCACATTAGGACCCAAATCAACCATTTCAATATTACTAGGTATTCCCAGGTTTTACTAGTGACAAAGAACACATCTGCCAATGCAGGAGACTTGGGTTTGATCCCTGGGTTGAGAAGATCTCCTGGAAGAAAGCATGGCAACTCACTCCAGTAGTCTCGCCTGGAGAATTTCATGGACAGAGAAGCCTGCTGGGCTATAGTCCATGGGGTTGCAAAGAGATGACACAACTGAAGCAACGCAGCACGCACGTAGGTATTCAATACACACACAGATATGCTCTCTATATTACCGAGGCTACTACAACATATAAATTAATAAAACCATCCAGTATAAAGTCGTGAGTTACAAGGATTCAAAATCATTTCTTCCTTACTTTTACAGATGGTGAAGGACAGGGAAACCTGGCGTGCTGCAGTCCATGGGGTCACAAAGAGTCGGACACGACTGAGCAACTGAACAACAGCTTTTACAGATACTGATGACAAGGAGCTACTTCTGAATGGTTTGCATATCTGCGAGGACCATGAATTCCAAATCCTAGCCTCTTTCATGCGTCTTTTGTAGGGGTTGGGGGAAAATCTTTGCAAGATCTTATGTTTTGCTGACCAAGCAGTATTGAAAGAATTATAAGTCAGTCACAAGGAAAACTTTGAAGCAGTTATCTGACTTTCAGAAATAAACTGCATCTCCGGGACCCACTAAGCAGAATTCAGAGTAGAAATCAGTATTTCATGTAAATGTATCCCCTTCTCTCAAGAAGTAATAAAACTGGAATAGGTGGGACCACACCGCCAATGTATTTGATGATAATAGAATCGGTGATACAGCCCAGTATCATCTCAAGCTAAAATTGAGAACCTTTCACAGAAAGAATTATTTCAACCACTGTAAACAACCAGGAATCAGAGGGAGGATAGAAATCGCATTCTGCTCTCCTCTCACAAAGCAGCTGAAGAATATTATGTTGCTATTTCAATAAGAATAACACTACACTGATAACAGACTCTATTCAAAATTTAATAAAGCATTAGTCCCTTAATCAAAACATGACTATGAGGCTTGGACTGTCGCTGAAAAGCAGAATAATGTGAACAAAAGAGAAATGAAACTGTGTCTGAATACCAACTCTACAAACAAATAACATCTCGTTATACATGCGGCAATTAGAGACAGGAATTGCCAAGCCATTCTCAACTTATCTCTGCCAACCAGGGAAAAGTTTAAATCAGGAACTCAAAGCAGGTATGTGACTAAACATCAGTCAGTCAACCAATAAAATGCCATAATGCATATATGACCATATATGCTTTTTTTTTGGCTTAGGCTGAAAACATTATCTGCATAAAAAATATAGAATTATAAAATAGCTACCAAAATTTGTAACTATTAATACAAGCATAAAGAAAATAAACTTTTACTGTAAATTGTATATGTAATTTATTTAAAAGTTTATAAGTCTTTTCCCTTTAAGTCAGCATATGCAATGGTTAAAGAAATGGTTACAGAAAGTTTTTTTGGATTCAAACCGTCTGGGTCTAAATCCTGACTGCCACTTACACACTTAGGGCAAAAGAGTAAACCAGTTTTCTCATGGGTAAAATTAAGATAATAATTGTGATTACCTCACAAGTTTGTAAAAATTTAATAAGGTAATGCTTAAAAATCAAACATTCATTATCACTATTCAGAAAATAGAATCCAATGAAAAATTTTAGAAATCCAAGCTTCCATAAGAAAGCTTGAATTCCGTTGGTAACTATGTCCCAGTTGTCCCCCAAACTGAACTTGGTTATTTGGACTCATTTTCATTTCTGAATAATGATTTTTAAAAGTCATTTACCACTTGGGTACTCGAAACAATACAGGTTCAATCAGGTTTGAAGAGTGCCATGACAGTATCTGATGCCATCTTACAAGCTAATCTTCAGGTTCAGGCTGACAACTCATATTAATACTTTTTGCTCGTATGGACCTTGAATTGCAGCGGATTAATAATCTAATAAAACACAAATAATGAGACTGATTTAGAGTTAATGTGCTTTAGTAGTTATATATTATAATATTGAATATATGCTTTACAATTTTTTGCTTTGATTTTCTTTCTTATTTACAGTCTTTGAATTTCTGGGGCTATTCTCCTCAAATGTTGTTGTGCCAGATGGTAGCTTCGTAACCTATTTTCCTGTCCTATGACCTTTCCTTAGGACCTGAGCAAAGACCATGGTCTCTATCATTTTAATGGAACTTCAGTTCTTCATACTAGGGACTGCAGAAAACGTGGCTGAGTCACCTTGGGCAACAATCCGCAGCAAGGGGTCAAGTGGAGAAATATAAACCAGACAACATTGCCAGGTGTCTGGGATACATGGAGAGAGTTTGTGTGGTGAGTGGAGGTGAGAGAGGTCAGACTGCAGCAAGGACTGGGGCATTCTCAATTCAGGCACAGGAAAGGAGGGCCAGATCATTTGGAACTGAACAGACAGATGAATTGCATTAGAAAGCAAGATCTGGTCCCCATTACAGTCAGAACCAGAGATCTGGGTTTTTTGGACATCGGTGGATAGCCTTGCTTTCCCTTTCAACCAGGTTCCTAAGCCAATAGCCAGTCTCCTATTTGCTGTACTCTCATGGGGCTTCCCAGGGGACTCAGATGATAAAGAATCCACCTGCCAATGCAGGAGACTCAAGTTCTATCTCTGGATGGGGAAGATCCTTGGAGAAGGAAACGGCAGTTTATTCTTGCCTGGGAAATCCCACGGAGAGAAGAGCCTGGCATGCTACTATCCATGGGGCTGCAGAGTCGGACACGAATTTGAGACTAAACAATAACAACATGGAAGACCACTACATTTTATTTCCAACTCTATAGCTGTAGTTGTCCAACTAACACTGAACTAACACTCAACAGCTGTCATTGTAGCCGGTTTGTCTCTATTTCTCCTCTCATGCATTCTCCCAGGCTCTTTCAGCTTCCAATACCCTTTAACCTAAAACCATCCTGTCTCTGTGATTTTCACTGTTCTTCCCTAGGCAGGACACTTTGAGGGAAAGTTTCCTCACAATTTTTTCTGAGTCTGTTGTCTGGAAGATGATTCATCCACTTAACTACCCAGTCAGTCCATCCATCACCCATTTATGTATTTAATGGGCAGAGCACAATCCTATGGGCCAGTCCACTCACTGGGTGCTGAAGATATTCAGAGACAACACGACAAACCCCTTTTTTCATGGGCTTACCTTTCAGGGACAGGATCATGGAGTCTTTGAACTCATTTTAACTTAATTACCTCTTTAAGAGGGCTTCCCCATTGGCTCAGCTGTAAAGATTCTGAGAAGCCTAACTCCAAATACAGTCAGTGTTATTTATGGATTGAATTGTGTCGCTTCAAAATCCGAATGTTAAGGGAATTCTTTGGGGGTCCAATGGTTAGGACTCAGTGCTAGCACTGCTGTGACCTGGGTTCAATTCCTGGTTGGGGGGCACAGTAAAAAAAAAACTGTCCCAAGCACCAAAAGAAACAAACATTCATATGTTAACCCCCAACCCACAATGTGACTATCTTTGGAGACAGGATCTTTATAGATAGAATTAACGTTAAATAAAATCGTAAGGATGGGACTATAAGTCCAATAGGTCTGGCATCCTTATAAGAAGAGGACAGGGCACCAGAAAGGTGCAGCCACAGAGGGAAGGTTAACCACACAGCTCAAGGTGGTGGTTAACTGTCAGCTCAAGGTAGAGGACACAGGAGAAGAGAAATTGTCAGCGTCTTGACCTTGGACTTCTAGCTTTCAGAACTGTGAAAAAATAACTTTCTGTTGTTTAAGCCACCCAGTCTGTCATATTTTGTTATGGCAGCCCTGGAAAGTTAATACAGTCACATTCCATGGTGCTGAAGGTTAGTACTCCAATATATGAATTGGGGAGAAACAAAATTCAGACCATAATGCATAGTTCCACATAGACTAATGAGGAGGCAAAGCCAGCCCGGCAACGAATTTCAAGAAAAATGTCCTGAGCAGTGCACGAAGTCCCCATGACAGGACTGAGTTCCCCTTAAAGGCAGAATGGTCCATCCAGAAAGCCAGTGAGCTTAGAACCACATAGTCCAGGGAGAGGAACAAGGTCAAATTGGAGGCAAAGCCAGGTTATGTGGTACCGTGCCAGACATGGCAAGAGGTTTTTATCTCATTGAAGTGGTAGGCAACTTTGGATGGGTTTCACCAAATGAGGGACATGATCTGATTTGTACTTTTAAAAGATCACCTTCTTCTTGATGTATAGACTGGACTGTAAATGGAAGTGCCAATAATTGTTAGGAAGGGATGGAAAGACTGTGTGTTAGTTGCTCAGTCATGTCTGACCCTTTGCGACCCCATGGGCTGTAGCCCGCCAGGTTACTCCATCCATGTGATTCTCCAGGCAAGAATACTGAAGTGCGTTGTCATTTCCTTCTCCAAGGGATCTTCCCGACCCAGGGATGCAAACTGGGTCTCCTGCATTGCAGGCAGAGTCTTCACCATCTGAACCACCAGGGAAGCCCTGGCATGAAGCTATCAAAGCTTTAATACTATTTTCAAAGAAAACATAGTTACTTTTCTATTAAATCAAAATCACAAAGAGCATTAAAAAAAAAAGGTCATTATTAAGAGACTCCACAAAAAAACAAGTCACTAATTTTGAAGGAAATTTGTGAGCCCAGTCACAAAGTTAGCAACACATAACATTTTCAAGAAAAGGCATAAGAACCTTTGTCACAGGAGCAGAGGGGAGAGAGAAGCTTTTTTAAGTGCCATCTCATGAGCAGAGGCTAGATCGGCACTGTGGGAATGCAGTGGGAAGGGTCGCAACAGACAAACAAGCCAGGCATTCTGCTTTAAGTAGACCCACATGTCCCCACCTGGGGACTTTCTCATGAATCCAGATTCAGCAGATGGACACATGAGAAAGGCAGCAGAGTTCATGGGTTTCTATCTGCATTATCTCAGACAAGAGCTGCTTATTGTGAAGACTGTCAGTATACGCAGAATAACATCAGGGAAAGAGAAGAAGCAGCAAATGCCACAAGCTTATTCCTCCACATGAGCAGCAAACACACTGGCCACAACAGTCAAAGTCAAGTTCATGAGAACTCTGGAAACTAGTCAAATGTGTATAGCAAAGAGGTGAATGCTTAAATGAGAACAAAAGAGTTGACTCTCAGTTTTGAAGTGCTGAGAAAAATTCTGTCAAACCATTATCTATCTACTAAGCTAACAGAACAGAAACTTCAGGGGCTATACACAGTAAAGAATACAGACTTTAGAAAATTAATACAGAAAAATCACTATATAACCAAACAAGTACTCCAGTAAGGAGCAACAAAAAGCTGTAGAAAGGAAAGAGAATCTGATCTCCAGGGTTATCACATTATAATGTTCAGAATGCCCAGTTTTCAATAAAATATTACAATTTGCACAGAGAATCAAGACAATAGAGCCCATAAAAATGAAAGAAGAATAAACAAAAACTGTTCCTGAAGAAGCCCAAACATCAGACTTTTTAAACAGAAGCTTTAAATCAAGTATTTTAAATATAACCAAAGAACTAAAAGAAATTATGTACCGATATCTAAAGGAAATCACTAGAAAGTTGTTTCACCAAGTAAATAATATCAGTAAAAAGATATAAATTATAAGAAGGAATCAAATAGAGACTCTAGTGTTGAAAAGTACAATAGTGCAAAAGAAAATTTTACTGAAATGGTTCAACCACAGGTTTGAGCAGATAAGATAATTAGTGAACTTCAGACAGTTTGATGGAGGTCATTTAGTCTGAACAACAGAAAAGGAAAAGAAAAAGAAAAATGAACAGAGCCAAGAGACAGGTGAAACCTCCTAAAGAATATCCTCCTACATGTAATAGGAATCTTAGTGGGAGAAGAAAAGGAAAAAAAGATGTAATGAGTATTGGCCAGGATTTGGAGAAAAGGGAATCCTAGCACACTGCTGGTGGGAATGTAAATTGGTGCAGCCTCTATGAAAAACAGTATAGAATCTCCTCAAACAATTAAAAGTAGAGCTACTACATGGTCCAGTGACTCTACTCCTGGGTATTTACCCAAAGAAAATGAAAACTAAGTTTAAAAAATGTATGCACCCATTGTAGCATTATTTATAATAGGCAAGATATGAAAGAAACCTAAGAGATAATTAATAGATAAGTAGATAAACAAGTGGGGTGTGTGTGTGTGTATATATATATACATATATATATATGTAATGGAATATTACTTGGATTATTATGAACAAGGATAAAATCTTGCCATTTGTGATAATACGGATGGACCTAGAGGGTATTTTTCAAAGTGAAATAAATCAGTAAGAATGGTAAGTACTCTATGATTTCACTTACACGTGGAATCTAAAAGAATACATCAATAAAAACAAAAAACAAAACAAATCAAAAAAACAGAAACAGAGTCATAGGTACAGAGAACAAATAAGTGGTTGCCAGAAAAGTATAAGGAAGAGAGAAGGAGAGAAACAGATGAGGGAGATTGAAAGGTTCAGACTTTAAGTAACAAAATAACTGGCATTTCACAGACAGAAATGTAGAGTGTGGGGAATAATTATGTAATTTCTTTTGTACGGTAACAGATAACAAGTAGATTTTTCATGGTGATCATTTTGAAATGTACAGAAATAGCAAACCACTATATTGTGTACCTGGAAATAACACAGTGTTGTAGGTCAATTTTAACACTTCAAAAATACACAAACAAACTCATGGAAAAGAGATCATATTTAAGATTACCAGAGAAGAGGGAGTATTGGACGAAGGCAGTCGAAAGGTTCAAACCTTCAGTTATAAGATAAATAAGTACTAGAAAGTTCCAAAGTTTTTGTCTACTCAGGAAGGTTTTCTGTCTACCTACAAAGTTTTTCGGAGAAGCCAATGGCACCCCACTCCAGCACTCTTGCCTGGAAAATCCCATGGACGGAGGAGCCTGGTGGGCCTCAGTCCATGGGGTCGCTAAGAGTCGGACACGACTGAGCGACTTCACTTTCAATTTTCACTTTCATGCATTGGAGAAGGAAATGGCAACCCACTCCAGTGTTCTTGCCTGGAGAATCCCAGGGACAGGAGAGCCTCATGGGCTGCCATCTATGGGGTCGGACAGAGTTGGACACGACTGAAGCGACAGCAGTAGCAGAGATGTCATGGGCATGATAAACATGGTAAAGATAATTAACAATGTTATATGTTACATGTGAAAGTTAAGAGAGTAAATCCTATGAGTTCTTGTCACAAAGAAAATATTTTTCTAGTTAATGCTGTATGTATATGAGATGATGGGTGTTCACTCAACTTATTGCAGCAATCATTTCATGACTTATGCAAGTCATAATGTTATACTGTACATCTTAAACTTATACAGTGCTATATGTCAATTGTATCTTAATAAATCTGGAAGAGAAGTGTTCACTAAAACAACACATATAAATTTCTTCTCATTTTTGTGATGAATTTTGTCATTACAGACTATACAACTGAATTACTTCCAATTTTTTTCCTTTTTTAGATATTGTCTCAAATTATATCAGTAACTGTTTTCTCTCAATGTTTTGACCTTTCATACATTCACCACTTTGACTCATTATATATATATATTCCCTCTTTCCTTCTTTTTCCTTTTTTTCCTTTATTTCATCAAATGATATAATTTCACTAAATGTTTGATATTTTTGAAAGCCTATATTTGATTCAGAGATACATTTTTTTTTCAGCTAATAGTAGTCCTTTACTTCTACACAATGCTTTCGCATTAACAAATATTATCAATTACTATTCCACTTAGGATTCAAAACCAACTTGTAAAATAGGTAGAAAAGACATTTAACTTCCATAACAGCTCAGAAGCCAAGATATAGTTTATAGTATCAGAGAAAGGGACAAATTCAGACCATCAGTCATATAAAAAAAATACAGCTGCCAGTTATGTTTTATAAACTCTACCAAATAGAAACAATTAAGGGAAGAACAATACAATTACTAATAATTTTATTTAAAAAAAAAACTTCACCTCAGTGAAAAGTATTGGCACATAAAGCACTGCATTGAAAACTCAAGATAAAACCTTTGCTTGAAGACTGGAAAATCAAAATGTCAAAGAGAACGTATAGAGCAAACAATAAAGGGAATGATAACACACAAACTATAGCATCCAAGGTAACTGAGGATTTGTCCCAAGATGAAGGAGCTGCAAATCAATAAAAATTCCATGAGATTCAACAAAGCAGTACATTCTCACAAAGGCATGACTTTATAAAAACCTTGCAAAATGATGCAAAGGATCTTAAAGTCAGAAACTAGATAAAAGCACTAGAAAAAAGAAAGAAGCTCAAATACACTGAACTAATAGCTCAGTTTTTGCCCTTCAAAACAACCCCTAACAATTGGGAAGTGTCAGTACGGAGAACTTACAGCATTCGACAGATAATTCTCAGCTAAGTCATATTCTGATTATGGCCAACAACTGTAATTAGGAAGGGAGAGAGAAAAGAAAGAGAAGTGGGAAGACAGTGAAAGAAAGAAAAACATGGAAATAAGAGAGAAAGGGAGGAAAGAAGGAAGTAAAGGAGGGAGGAAGGGGAGGAAAAGAACTAACCTGTGGCCAAAAGGGAACAGCTTAGTAATTAGGAAACCAGACGGTGCCAAAACAATTTTCCTTGGAAATGAGTGAGATAAAAGTAGATCACAAAAATAAGGATTCGTGCGAGGAAAAGACAGCGGGAACAGTGAAAGTTTTTCATAATGACTTCAAAACTAGAAATCATTCTTGTCGAGAGAATGTCTAAATAAGCCCATTTTAATCTCATGATATCCTGTTGAAACCACTTAAGAGTACATCACAGTAAATGCCCTCCACAGTGGAGACGGCCCTTAGCCTTGCAGGAGTCAATCACAGGTACTCCTTGGAACCCCCATAATCAAAGTAGTTCCTGGCTGTGTGTCTTTACCCCAGCCATTAGGATGCACCCACTGGCATGTTGAGATGGTTAGAATCTGTTTGATATAGGAATACTTGTCTAAGAGCTAGTACACGTATATTCAATTCAAGTACACCTTGGTGACATGTGAAAAGGATCCGATAATATTCAACTAAGATTCTAAAGCAAGTTCTACAAGTTACCTATCATTTACGGAAGAATCAAACTCTTGACAAATCAAAGTACTCTCCTTCTAAGCGAAGTTAAATATGTAATATCCTGTGATCAGAACTCCGACGTGAGCTGATGGAATTAGTAAAAAATATCATGTTATTTTTTGCTTCAAAGTTTTGCCTTTCTTTGGTCATAAAAGTGACTTAGGACAAAAACTATGCTGTTATTTCAATAAGAATACAGTTCTCTAGAGCTCCCCTGGTGGCTGAGCGGTAAAGAATCTGTCTGCCTATGCAGGAGACCTGTGTTTGATTCTTGGAAGAGGAAGATCCCCTGGAGAAGAGAATGGCTACCCAGAGCCTCTTGATGAAGGTGAAAGAGGGCAGTGAAAAAGCTAACCTAAAACTCAGCATTCAAAAAACTAACATCATGGCATCTTGTCTCAGCACTTCATGGCAAATAGAAGGGGAAAAAAGTTGTAGTAGTGGCAGATTTTATTTTCTGTCCAAAATCACTATGGATGGTGACTGCACCCATGAAATTAAAAGACACTTACTCCTTGGAAGGAAAACTATGACCAACCTACATAGCAAATTAAAAAGCAAAGATGTCACTTTGCTGACAAAGGTCCCTATAGTCAAAGCTATGGCTTTTCCAGTAGTCATATACAGACGTGAGAGTTAGACTATAAAGAAGGTTGAGCTCTGAAGAATCGATGCTTTTGAATTGTGCTGCTGGAAGAGACTCCTGATAGTCCTTTGGTCAGCAAGGAGACCAAACCAGTCAATCCTAGAGGAAATCAGCTCTGAATATTCATTGGAAGGACTGATGCTGATGCTGAACTCCAATACTTTGGCCATCTGATGAGAAGAGCCGACCCACTGGAAAAGACCCTGATGCTGGGAAACACTGAGGGCAGGAGAAGGGGGCAACAATAGAGAATGAGATGCTTGAATGGCATCACTGACTCAATGGACATGCATTTGAGCAAACTCCCGGAGATAGTGAAGCCCTGAGAAGTCTGGCTTGCAGCAAGCCTGACTTGCTGCAGTCCATAGGGTCACAAAGAGTCGGACACAACTTAGAGACTGAACAACAACCCACTACAGTATTCTTGCTTGGAAAATTCTATGGACAGAGGATCCTGGTCGGCTACAGTCCATGGGGTCACAAAAGAGCTGAACACAACTTAGCAACCAAGCAACAACAGCTCTGAAGGAAATTTGCTAATTTTTTAAAGAGATATTGTTCTGTTCAAAAAGAGAGCATTGATCGAAATTCCAACATTAAGTAAAACTTCAACTCTTTAAGAATCAGAATTAAAATCACTCATACATTAATATGATGACATTAAAAAGTTAGATTTTACCCAAGTGATGTTTGAAGTGTAATTTTATCCTCAGATGCTCAAGGGTTATCTGAGTAGCATTTCTATTTCTCTAAGAACAATTCACATTTCTACCTAAAAATCTTTCTCTTCTCATATAAATTTCATGAATTTTTTATGTTGGTCCACACAAAGCTTTCGGTTTACCCTTCTATAGCCAACACTTCTCTTAATGATTACAAATACTAAGAGATCAGTTTTGCTTGGGTTGTTGTTTTCATTTTCCACTTACAGCTATGGTGCAGGCTCCAATTTCATGTTAAATTCCCCAAATGGAGTAAAATTATAGTACTCAACCCTAGTGCACACCAGAATCATCTGGGAGCTTTAAAATATATACCTGGGTTCCATTAAAGGGTTCAGTTGATTATAACCAGTCTCCAATAAAATCTGTGCATCATAGTTCTTGAACTTCTTCAAATGAGTTTAGAGTGTGTCTAGGATTGAGAAATACTAGTTAAGGAAACCGAGAGCAATGAGTCCTTTTTTTTTTTTTTTTTCCTACAGTGATAACCACCAAAAGAGAAATATTTCAACCTGGAAAAATTAGAACTCAGGTTGCTAAATTGTGTTAAGTCTTAAAAAGCACATGACTAAGGCTTCCCTGGTGGTTCAGCGGTGAAGAACCCACCTGCCAGTGCAGAAGACATGGGTTTCATCCCTGGTTTGGGAGGATCCCACATGCCAAGGAGCAAACAAGTCTGTGCCCCAAAACTACTAAGCTCATGCTCCAGAGCCAGGAGCCACAACTCCTGAGCCCACGTGCAGTGACTGCTGAAACCCGCGTGCCCTAGAGCCTGTGCTCAGCAACAAGAGAAGCCACCACAGTGAAGAGCCTGCACAGTGCAACCAGAGAAATGCCGGTGCAGCGGCAAAGACTCAGCGCAGCCATAAATAAAAATAAATAAATAAAAATTTTAAAAGGCACACAATTTAAAAGAAGCACACCAGCATAAAAAGATAATCATTCACACATTATTCTAAAATTTTTAATGTGTAAAATGACCCTTGGTAGATTCAGAATTAATTGGCATAGACCTAACATGTAGAGACTAATCAGCTGGCTCTGAAAAAAGTTGTGAAATGGCCAGAATGAGTCTTCAGTGTCCTGGTCTTCCCCCTCTCTTTCCATCCCCTCTTTTTTTCCCTGAATTTTCAATAGTAGCTCATCCTACAAGGTTTCTCTAGAAAGGTAAGATTACAGGAAGGTAACTCCAGAAGAAAATACAAATGGTTGCTTCTTTGGAGATAATTTTTTTATTTTTTAACATTCACCTGATAAACACAATGACAGTAGCAATGCAAACCAATAGAAGGCGAATGAATAGAAATACATTCCTAGACAAAACAGTTGTCCTTACCTCTGAAAGTGGACATGTATCTTTCTCATGGTATTACATCCATAAAGTTTCCAGAAGACTTTCTTGGCTACAAAAGAAAAAAAAATCTCTTTAGTTTTTAAACAAGACAATAAAATGTGTTTCAAATTTGTCTGTGCTATTGTCTAACCTGAGGAAAGAAACTTTTCTACGCTTCAACTGTAGAATGAGAATATAATAAAATATAAACATTAGACAGAAAAAGACAACCAATATCGATGAAAACTTCAGTAAGTATTTAACTGTTAGGATAATAAAACTATTTGCACTTGCACCATTTTCTCAAGAAAACGTTCTTTCCTCTCAAGATTGTGTATATATTGGGTTGACCAAAGAGTTTGTTTGGATTTTTCCACACGATATTGTTTTTCCAAAGCATTTTTACCCCTATAATTTCCCATTATACTTAAAGAAGACAGGCATTAGAAACACAATAGCAATTTATTTTAAATTGTATTAGACATGTAAGTGAAGTTTAAGGGTATCTCTATTCAAAGAATCTCAACAGAATCACTTGGAAATTCTTTAATATATTTGTAAATTCCTGTGCTACTCAGATGACCCCAGTGTGAATCTCACAGAGACCTTAAGCTGCTGAAGCAGTTCTTGTGCACAGTAAGGCTTGAAAATGGTTAGGAAGACACTTCACAAGGTACAGAAGACTGTTCCCATTCAGGACTATTCTCAGAAAAGAGTTATCTTTCAAGGTGAGGGATTTCCCATTTCTAGACAGCAAAATGTCCATGTGTACGTGCTAAGTCAGTCTCTCAGTCATGTCTGACTCTTTGCCCACCAGGATCCTCCATCCATGGACTTTTCCAGGCAAGAATACTGGAGTGGGTTGCCATTCCATTCTCCAGGGGATCTTTCTGACCCAGGAATCAAACCCAGGTGTCCTGCATTGCAGGCAGATTCTTTACCATCTGAGCCACCAGGTATTGGAAAAATGAGTATTCCCACAAATTTAAAACATGTTTTACAATGAGATTCATGCTGTAATATTGTCTAGAATAGACATGAACAGACAAAATGGTTTATAGTTTATGAATTAACAATGTAAACCAAACAGGACTGAATTTGGGATAAATTTATCCTGGTTTGGGGACTCAGTTCTGCCAATAAAAATTTTGTGGCTTCTGAACTTTAATTTCCTCCTTAGAAAGGTAAGAGTCACAAAATGGAGTTTCTCAGGGTAGATGTGGGAATAAAATGAGGTAATGAATTCATACATATTTTCATTCAAGTATAACAGTCATAGTTCAAGGATTTGATATGAAAGCATTTTGTAAAGGTAGAAAGCTCATGTTAAATATAAGAACATGTTCTTTTCAATAGCAAAAAATTTTGTTGAGTGATTTTAGACAGCGATAATATTTTTTAAATGATCACAAATTATACACACATTGTCACTCCAAAGTATAAAAGCTGGAATTTAAAGCATTTATTTGTGAAATCTAATTTAGTGTTTGAAAATATTCTGAAAACCTAAATCTATAAAAACAAGTGATTTGGAGATGTTTTACTCACCAAACTAAAGTTGTAATAAATGAGAAACTTAAAAAATTAACTAAACTTCAAGCTAAATTTTAAGAAACCAAGACACGTTACTACTACACAACACAACAATGAAATAAGTTCACGGAGTTCTTGAATTGGAACACCTGAATTTCCACATATCTAACTTATTAATAAAGCATCAGACCCATGCCCTCAATCATGTAACTATGGGAAAAGACGGTTGGATGGCCACCGAGTCGATGGACATGAGTCTGAGCAAGCTCCAGGAGTTGGTGATGGACAGGGAAGCCTGGCGTGCTACAGTCCATGGGGTCCCAAAGAGTCAGACACGACTGAGCTACTGAACTGAACAGACTGATGGGAAGATTCCCAAAAGATGTGCATCTGGCCCATTGTTTTCAGACCACATACTGAATCAGAAAGACTTTTCATTGTGGACAAAATGAGACCATCTTGAGGCCCTTCCCCCACTTTTGTCTTATCTGGGTCAAACAAGATGGGTATCAGAAGTACACAATCTTCAATTTTGTCTAAATATCAACCCAGTGAATACATTTTATTTCACTGGCTTCCATTATTGTTACGACAAGAAAGCACTTGAATGAGATTTGAAACAAGGCTTTAATAAATGATGTTAAAATTGAGCTGGCTGATTCTTTTTCATTTATGATAATACTTTATACATTAGTGATATGTCTGTCTATAACACTCTAATTTATTATTTACATGGGAAAATGGAAAATGTTAAGGTCTGTAACCAAAATACTAAGGTCCAAAATTGAATGCAAAAAAGGAAGAGAAAAAAAAAACATGTAATATTCATATTTGAATTCGAATACAATTTTTTCAACAATTTAAAAATGTATATGATTATCCACTTTTTGATATATCACATTACATGAGGTCATTAATTAAATATTTAAAAATCATTTGTGGAAGTTGCGATCTAAAGACAACAGCCCCATATAAACCCATGTGAGACCATTCATTTAGATCTTACATATGGTCCCTCAGCTTTTCAAAAGCTCTAACGTGGGAGAAGATGTGGAAACTGAGATCCAGCTACTGCAACAGACTGAGAAGTAAATCTTCATATAAAACTACAGTCTTTGTTTTTAAATTTTTACTAGAGTAGTTGCTTTACAACATTGTGTTAGTTTCTGCTGTACAGAAAAGGGAATCAACAATACATTTACATGTGCTGTCCTCAGAAGCTCACCAGCATCGGGCTCTTTGCAACCCCATGGACTGTAGCCCACCCAGCTCCTCTGTCTGTGTGATTTTCCAGGTAAGAATACTGGAGTGTGCTGCCATTTCCTTTTCCATTAATGTCTGATGAGCACCCATATACAACTAATTTTCATTCACTTTACAACCTGCAAGTTTCCAGAAGGTAAATATTGGAAACAGTGGGCTAGCAGACATTTGGTAAATGTAAAGTTAGATGCATCAATATACCACATGGTGCTTTGCCAGATATCCACATATTAATGAACTGTACATGTATTTGCATGTATACACATGCACATATATCACATCTTATTCTAGAAAGAGTCAAAGGCAGATAAATGAGCAATGAATTTCTTTTTCAACTTTCATAGTCTAGATCACTTTCAGACATATTTCTGCAGGAAAATTCCTATGAATTCACAAAAATAGAAAATATGACTATTATTTGTTTTCTCTCTCAACTAAGGAAAATAACAAGTGTTTCTGCCATCTATCTTAATTAGTAAGGAAGGGCTTTTGTCTCTTTTTTATTATCATAAGTCCCTAGACCAAGTCTGTGTCCTTATCAGCAATGGGCTCCTTGTCTCAGCCGAACAATTCTAAATTCAGAATCTTCCTTTCTGAGGCCATGAACATTCTCTGCTTAGCCCACATTCATTCTCTTTGCTTTCACGTTAACTGCAGTAAAATGTCTTCCCTGCTGTGCATCCTGCCAACTTCCTAATCATACCCTGCCACCACCCAGCATCTTGTGTGAGACACCAGCCACTTTGTGAGACCCCAGCCACTCCGAGGGGTTGGTTATCTTCACCAAAGCTGTGTTGGAGATGGTTGGAGCTGGTTGCTGAGATCCAAGATTTTAGAAGCTAGATGATGTCACATTGACTCTTTGAAGCTGACCATGATGGGAGCATTTCCATTGTGGAAATCAACAAATGCTATAAATCAGAACTTTTGTTTTTTTCAGATGACAGGTGCACCAGATCACGGCTGACAAATCTTTCTTCCACTCTATGACAGTATCATGTTAAACTACCATTTTCTTAATCAATATGCCTGGGTCCAAAGGCCCATTTTACTATGCGACTTTGACTAAGTTAACTTTCCCAAATATGAATTTCATCATAATGGGATAATATGGGTTCTTATCTCATACAGATCTTGTGAGGATCAAATGAGATGATTTATGTAAATATATAAGGTACACAGTACTTCATAAATGCTAATTGCTATTATTATCTATGTTTAGTATTATTTCTTATTATTTTTTTAATTTTTAGCAAAATAAGCTTTCATCTCCATGCTCATCTACTTCTTGTAAAGAAACTCGCTTTGTTGTCTTTCAATAGAAATAATACCTTTTGGCAATCTAATGATTCAAAAATCTGGCAGTATGCAATCAATGAATAAACAGCAATAAAACAATCCATTTTAGGAAGCAAAAGATGACTTATGTGTGGCTATCTCTTACCAGTGGCCTTGATACTGGGTGGTATGTATCTTTTCTCCATACACTTCTATTCTAGAAGCAGGAGAAAAAATTCTCACAAAACTCTGTTTTACATTGCTGCTGCTGCTGCTGCTAAGTCACTTCAGTCGTGTCCGACTCTGTGCAGTCCCACAGTCTGCAGCCTACCAGGCTCCCCTGTCCCTGGGATTCTCCAAGCAAGCACTATGCACCATGTATTCATTTGTGTGTTCATTTAAATATTTAAGCATTGATTACATTTGGCAACAGGCTCACAATCTCAGGGAAGTAAAAGAAAAACAACTAGAGACTTCCCTGGTGATCTAGTGGTTAAAACTTCACCTTCAAATGCAAGGGGTGCAGGTTTGATCCCTGGTCAGGGAGCCAAGATCCCACATGCCTCTCAAATTAAAAAAAAAAAACCAAAACATAAAAACAGAAGCAATGCTGTAGCAAATTCAATAAAGACTTTAAAAATATTCCACGTCAAAAAAAATCTTTAAAAAAAGAATAACAACTAAAATTAATTGAGCATTCATAGGCACAGTTGTATTTTACAATGTATGTAAGATAGTTACCATTATCATCCTCATATTGCAAATCAGAATTTTGAGGCATAGAGAAGCTAAGAATTTGCTAAGGTCTATAGAACTAACAAGCAGTAGAGCCAGGATTCAAGCCCAGAAAAGTCTGTTCTTCCAGCAAAAATCATACCATCATTTGCAAACCCATCTAAAAAATCTCCAAGCCATCACCCAAACCATTCACCCATTTTAGTGTCCAGAATCTGACACCAGCCCTATCTTCAACTTTGAGAGAAGATAAGATAAATACAGAGTGATTTCTTTCAAATATACTAGGGACAGAGGAATATACTCAGTACAATATGCAATATACACTACAGTGCCATTCTAATGACTCCAACAAAAACTGCAAAGAACTATAAGAGGAAAGGTCATGAGATTACATCCTGATTAACTTATCCATGTTCATCCTTTAAACAGGTGTGTGTGTTGGGAGATGGGAGGTGGAAAATTATGTGCCAGTCATCTGCTCATATGCTTGGTGATAATAGAAACTTCAATGAACCAGACTGAATCCCTGTCCTTTAGGGCTTATGGGTTGAGCTTTCAAGTACTTACACAAGGGAAAAACAAAATGTTATTGAGAGAATTCTTCAGAGTCTCGTGACTTAAAGTGTGGTCCAAGGACAGTCGAAATCAACAAGTGTGCATGGTATACAAATCACAAAAATTAATGAAACATATTAGTTTTGTAAAAGAGGCCACAAATACAACAGGATTAGAAGCACAAAAGACCAACAAAGCATATGTAACTGGGCAAAGGCATTTTTTAGCAAGAAATATAGAAACACCAATGCTCAGAAAGACATGTATTTAGAAGTTATTTGTAGAGCTGTCTAGGAAGACAGAACATTGATACTAGATTGCATCTGACCACAAATGGGCAATTTATTTCTGGCTTAGCAGGAAAAAAAAAAAAAGAAGCAATCTAACCATATAAACGTCTATTTAGACAAAGTCTTAGAGATAGTCGACATGTTCTCCCAACCCCATATATCCTCCCCTCATTTCATCCTGTGGATCAAGCAAACAACTGTGTTAATAAAACTGGCCAAAGCAGGCAAAGACAGGATAAAACCAAATTCATCTGGGAGTGTACAAGGCTTCTGGCTTTTAAGTGGGCATCATAAAAGTGTAACAGACCAGGGATTATCCATCTCTTTAAGTATCCATCTTGTAACATCTTACCAAAAACCCAAACAAACTTTTTGGCCAACCTAATACACGGATGCGGCATTCAAATTTTGCATCTTGTTCCAGTGTATTCCAGCTGTCTCTCTGTATTCCAGCTGAACTCAAATAGATCCTGAAGTTGTTTTACTCAGGATTTTTATCACATTACCAAACAGAAAATGCTAAACAGATAAAGTAAAGAAGCAAGTGAATGAATACACAGATCATGTAATTCTGATATGTGTCAAAGTCCTGAAAGTCTTTTCCAAGGTCCATTCCAAGGGTCTGTTTAAAATGGCCATTCCCTTTTTCCTCTTTCTCAGATTTGTCAACTCTTTCTTATTTATTATTTTCCCTGACCATAGGCTTCAATGTGCTTTGTTTCTGAGAATTTTATTCAGTTTGGCCTAAGAACACTAGAAACTTAGAAACTTCTGAAACTAAATAAATAACCAGATTAGTCGACTAACCTACATGATCTGGTTCATCCTCAGTACTCCCAGATTTGTCCCGTTTAATCTTCAGTGGAATTTTATCACCCAGAGATGAGTATATTTAATTTTTATTTGTGTTAGCACCATGAGGGTGGGGATCATGTCTGTTTTCATAATTTTCCTCTCTGGAATTTCTACCCAGTTATATGCTATAGTAAATACTCAGTAAACACCAAAAAATTTCTACCCCACCTACTCATAATCTCAACAGAGTGCCTTTGGATACTTCTTCTTCTTATTTTTTTAAAAAGTAGAAGAGTAGGGGGAATAATATGTCAGTGTTAAATGGACAGTAACGTAGAACAGAGTTCCAGCTAGCATGTGTGTGTGCATGTGCTTAGCTGCTTCAGTCGTGTCTGACTCTTTGCAACCCTGTGAACTGTAGTTCACCAGGCTCCGCTGTCCATGGAGTTCTCCAGGCAAGAATACTGGAGTGGGTTTTCATGCCCTCCTCCAGGGGATCCTCTCGAACCAGACATTGAACCTGTGTCTCCTGCATTGACAGGCAGGCTCTTTACCACTAGCACCACCTGGGAAGCCCCTCCAACTAGCATAAAGTGAAGTTGCTCAGTCGTGTCCGACTCTTTGCTACCCTGTGGAGTATGGCCCACCAGGCTCCTCTGTCCATGGGATTTTCCAGGCAAGAATACTGGAGTGGGTTGCCATTTCCTTCTCCAGGGGATCTTCCCAACCCAGGGCTCAAACCCAGGTCTCCCGCATTGCAGGCAGATGTTTTAACCTCTGAGCCACCAGAGAAGCCACTTCAAAATGGCCACTGGGATTCTAGATACTTGGAACCTTGTAAAGCGGTACCATGGATGGAGGTCTCTCTCCATAAAGCTTTCTGCAATGATTAAGTGTCATTTCCCTGAACTGGTCAATAGGGTAGACACCAAGAACAGAGAGCTATTATGTACAACTAGTCAAGAAGACTAGCTCAACTAAGGATCATTTTATTTCTGCTCATTTAAATTAGGATTGAAATTGCCAGACATGACTGACACGTTGGACAACAATTCATATTGGACAACACAACTCTAGGTTCAAAACTAGCACTAAGTCACATGCTAACTTTTGATGCCAAGAAACAATCTACAGTCATCTCAACCAAAATACTTCAGAATAGGACTGAGGGACAATTATGCTAACATTTTAACGAAATAATTTTTACTCTCTTGTGTCTTGAGGATAAAATACTATTTTTCTGAATAATCATTCTTATTGACTCTGAGCCTCTAATTAATATAAACCATAAGCTTCAAGCTAAATAACTTAAACTTCTTTGCAATCTTTTAAAGGACAGCACAATCTTATCTGCCTATCATGTCAGTGATGGTGTTCAGAACACGCTTCCCTAAAAGAATGACACCTTGTCATATTGATTATTTTAAGGTGAAGGAATTTGAGAAGTGGCAGATGCAAGAAGGACTCTCTGGACTTTGCTGGTGGCTCAGTGGTAAAGAATCCACCTGCCAATCCAGGAGATGTAGGTGTGATCCCTGATCCAAGAATATCCCGCATGCCATGGAGCAACTAAGCCCATGCGCCACAACTACTGAGCCTGTGCTCCAGAGCCCTGGAACTGCGACAACTGAGCCTGTACGCTTTAGAGTCCATGCCCCCCAGCAGGAGGAGCCACCACAGCAAGAAGCCCACGCACTGCAACTGGAGAGTGAGTCCCCACTGGCCACAGCTAGAGAAAAGCCAGAGCAGCAACAAAGTCCCAGCCCCGTCAAAAATAAACAAATAGCAAGACTCTCTGAATTGCTCCTTCTCTTCTGAAGCAGGCGTTAAGACCCTCATGTGAGAGGTGCTTCCTTGTACCTGGAGGAACAGAGCATCCTTGTCTCTGAAGACAGAGGTGCCTAGAGGAACCAGAATGAACAGACTTTGCTCATCTTCCCCCAGATTACTATCCACAGCTTGTACCTTTTTTGGCCCATCATGTTTCTCTGTGATTTTTACTCTTCATCAAACTTAGAACAAAAACATTCAGCTTAACTGTTTCTTTGAATCTTGACTTCCTAATGAAGGCTTCCAGGTCATGTAAAACTTAAATAAATTCGTCTGCTTTTCTCGTTTGTCAGTTTAATTTTCAGGCCCAGCCAGGGACCCTTCAAGGGTTTAGGAAAACCTTTTTCTCCCTTCCACTAAGCCTTCCAGGAGGTATGGAAAGGGTGCAGTGTTTGTGCATGAAGTAATCACTTTAATTGCAAACTGCATCGTTCCCTTGCTGTTTCCTGCTCTTTAACATAGGGTCTCTAACCTGTTCAGAGGTAACAATACTTTAAACCAAGAGGTATGTCCAAGTGTTTCCTAAAAGTGGCAGAGCCAGTGCCCTCCCACAGGGCTGGGCGCCCCTGGCTTCCCATTATTCCAGGGAGGGCTGCTCTGGGCCACTTCCACCATCTGCTTCCAGCTGTGTTGGCAGAACAGAAAGTCAAACGTGCTCCAACAAACTGCAACCCCGAATTTATCATAAAAGCCACCATTTCTATTTCATTTGGCTAGTAAACAATCTCACACTATGAGGATGGTTAATTATAAATAACAGTCTAGACTCTTTTAATTGAAATCTACATTTATTTAGAGCTTTTTCATGAGACTAGAATTAAGAAACAAAAAGGCATTAGCAATGAATGGAAATGGACCACACAATTCAAATAGAAAAACCTTACAATCTAAGCATTAGAGTGCTTCAACAAGTAACAGTACTTCCCACTTTAGCAGAAATTGCCCTCTCCTGTTCTTATACTGTATCAGTGTTAAGTCTTCCATCATTCCTGAATTGAAAGCAGAAGTTGCCATTGCTGTTTTTGACACTAAAGTCTACCTGCAGAAATAAACATAACTGATATAGCGTATATCAATTATACTATAAAACTGACATAGTTTTATAGTGAAAGAGAAAATTCATGAAAATCCATTCTTTCATTAAAAAAATATTCATGATTGCCTGTTGTACACAATTAACAGAGCTAAGTGCTGTGTGGTAGTGATTTTGGAAATTTTGATTGCAAGAAACAGTAAGAAATGTATTTTATGTTATAATACAGTACACACTTACAAATGTATTTATGTGACTTAAAATTTTATGAAACAATATTTAATTTTAATATGTGTAATACCTCCTGATATTTTCTATCCCCTTCTAATCAGGAATTTGTTATTATAATCTATTTAATAAAAATTATGTTAAACTCACTAAATTAATCTCAAAATCCACTAATGGGTTGAAACTTGCAGTTTGAAAACTATATTGAAGAGATGGCAAGATAAATAATACTCTACTTCTTGTCCTTAAGGAGTTTTGGGTCAAAGAGCAAAAGTAAACCAAAAAAAAAAAAAAAAGAGAGAGAGAGAAAGTGAGAGATAATAAAAAAAAGGATAGAAAAGGAAACAAGCTGAGAGTTTAATTAAAGGAAAGATTTTGTTAAGAGAATATTACCGGCATCATGAAAGTTTAAAAAAGAGATGACACTCAGGTAAGAGGAAGGTTTAATGGAGAAGCTGATGTTTATGATGGAACTTGAAAGCACGTAGGATTTTGCGAGGCAGATACACAGAGAGCAGAAATGATAATCCAGATGGAGTTCACAGCATGGGTCAAGGCACACAGATGAATGAGGAGAGGAGGGGCAGATTTCGGAAACAGTGAGTCATCCATTTGGCTGGAGAATAATGTTCAGTCTGAAGTAATAGAAAAGAACGTTGGAAAGATAAAAGGAAGTTTAAGTGTCAGGGTAAGTATTATTTTAAAATTCAGTAGACAATGAGGAAGAATTTAAAACTGTCCACCCACCCATTCATCTATTTATCCATCCATCCATCCATTCAACAATTTATTAAGCTGTAACAGGCAAGACCCTCTACATGTACAGGAGAAAATGAGTAAGAAACAACTCCTGTTTCTTTACTGTTTATATTCTTGAGAAGGTATAAAACTATTAAGCAATCCATCGTAACAAAGAAGGAACCCTTTTAGAAAATTAATCTGGCAGACCCTTGGAGAAGAACTTTGATCTGTAAGAGACTGAAAGAAGGGAAGTCAATTATGAAATGAGAAACTCTAATTGTCTAATAAGTTCAAAGGTGAGACGGAATTCTTTCTGTAGGTTTGCATGTTTTAGCTCTGCCAGTCAAACTTCCTTTGTTCTTTTACCGAGAAATTGGTGTGAGTTTGGCAGCAAACCATCTTCAAGGCCAGTTCAGCGTTCCTCAGCAGTGATGTCCTATAGAAAGAACCATCTGCCCATCCTCTATCGCTCATTTATTTTGGCACTAGGATGTATTTATGTATATCTCTTTTGTCCGACAGGTTTCCTCTTAATATCTTTAGAGCGTCATTTTTGCCAGCCATAAATTCAGTCTTGGTTGGAGATAGCATACTCTCCCCTCTCATCTATTATTTGCCTCCTTTCACTTTTTCTGTCATGGCGGATTTTATTAACATAAAAGGCAGGGTATTAAATTGTTATTAAACAGATTTTTATTAGCTTATTTCACTATATCCAGCCAACCCATGTCTCACATTTCTAAACGCTATAGATGTTACTGTAACTCATGTTCTTCTATTAATAGCACTAGGAAGAAAAGTAACCTAATTTTTTAGCTGCATGATTTATGTTTGGATGATTACTATCTATTTTTCTCTTTTTTTTTCAAATCTATTGTATTATTTTTCTCTTTTATTTTAAAACAAATACTTTCATCCCTTTTTTTCAAGGTAGTTGGATTAGGTCATAAAAGGGGCCACTTGGTATCAGAACACCCTCACATATTTGCCTAATAATCCCTTTTAAGTAATCTGGCCTGTTATTAATGGCTTTTTTTAAGCCAGTCATACACTTAGAACCAAAATTAGCATCTAAATGAGGATTTTTAAAACGCATGCCTAGGGGTTGCTGGTTTCACCTTTTTTATAGTTTGCCATGTTAAATTATGTAAAATAGAAATGGTATTTTAGTATTTAATGAGCTAATGCAAAACCTATTGAGACTCCCTCCCATCCCCCCTTTTCGCTTATACAGCCCACCAAATGCTTTTTAAGGTATTAGAAATGGCCATGGATTTTAAAGCATATGTCAGAATGCAGAGACCCCTTTCCTTCTCAGCAGTCACCCACATCAAAAACAAGGTATTACTAGGAAAAGTGCTAAACATTGGGAACCTGGTTTTATAATCAGTTATCTGATGATGTTGTGCACAATAAAATTAATTAATTTAGCATTTAATTTTTCTAGAAAAAAATTACTATGGTTTACATAAGGTTATAGTCACAACTCAATTAGCAAAAAGAAAAATTCATTAGGGAAGTCAAGAAATGGTGACACAAGCAGAAGAAAAATGATACATCCCTTCAAAAATATCCAAAGAATATTTTAAAATTTATGGTCAGAGATATATATTATGAAGAAAAGAATAAAGTTGAGGGTTGCAATTAGAGACCAGTATATTTTAGCTGGACGTCATGAATATTTCGAGAAAATTAGTTCTATTATCTGGTAGTTTGGTCCTAAAAGAGAAAGAGGACCTCCACTGTTTAAGTCATTCAGAAATAGATGACACCAAATGATATGGACTACGGTATAGAAGAAGGAAGAGGGGAAAGATTAGATGAGTTAATAAATTGCTTCTTTCTGTTATTCCAAAGATATTGTTTTGTAGTGTAGAAAAACAAAAATAGAACAGATTCTATGTGAGATTCGATAAAGAAAATGATGATTTCTGCTTAAATAATAAAAAAATTCTTAGTGAAAAGATTTGAAGGAAAAAAAATATGTATATACATATCAAAACCATAAGAGATTTGCTAAGTGATGAAGGCTTAAACCATCAGTAGCACTCTGGAATTTCAAAGCACTGAGGTCTAGTTTGATTATTTTATTCTATTTCTCTCTTTCTTTTCATTTTCTGGACTGTTTTTGTCTCTCCTCATCTATTCCCTTACACCCTACACAGTCTGTCCCCTCATATCTTTATATATATAATATATATACATTTTTTTTGCCACAACGCTCGGCTTGTGAAATCTTAGTTCCTTGACCAGGGATTGAATCCTGCATCCTCGACAGTGAGAGCTCAGAGTCTTAACCACTAGACCATCAAAGAGTTCCCTATTTATATCTTTAAGCCAACTTCTTGTCCACTTTACAAGATGAACTCTACTTATCATTTAATTGTTTTTTGCTGGATTAAGTCTAATGTGACACCATATTCATAGAAAATCACATTTGCCTCCTCTCTTGAATATTTTTTACTTAAAATATTTTTCCTTTTTCATGATATTTTCGGTGTATGAATAAATCAGTCTCATTTTTTATGAACAAAATATGTAGCTGTGCCTAAATAGAAATTAAGATTTTCCCATTTTTCCTGTATCACACTAATCACTTCTTAGAAATGGCTATCAATATATTTTGGTATATATTTGATGTTCATGTAAGCATTGTTATGTATACCTGAATGTGTATATACTGTTTTTTTATACAGCATCAATTAGTTCTCTGCTAGTGGATATTTATATTGGTTCAATATCATACTATTACATACAGCATTGGGGTTTTCATCTTTGAATTTAAATATATACTGGGCCAAATATAAAATATTCACTGTATTACATCTCTGAGTGTGACTGTTTTTTCCAAAAAGTTTGAACTAATGGCCCAAGTGTACACAAAACTTGTTTCACGCTCATATCTTCACTAAGAATCGGTATCATCAATCTTTTAATCTTTGTCCATCTAATATTTAAATTACTGATTATTGCCTTAATAATCAGTAATTTAAACATTACTAATATAAATAATCAATAATAAATTACTGATTATTTGTGGTTTTCTGTTTTGTATAGCATTATGGTTGTTTATGTGTTTGTTGGCATTTACGTTTCTTTTCTTTGGACAGAATGATTTAGACCATTGGCCCATTTCATTGTTTGTTTCTTACCAGTGTGTGAGAGTTCTTATTTACTAAGTACTAGCTTTTTGTGTGGTAAACAGTTTTTTGTTTGCTTCTGAATGTTGTTTGCTTCTGAAGCTTTGTTTATTTTTATAGACTCAAATGTATTGCTTATCTTTGTATGATGGTTTCATTTATCATGTCATTCAGACAAAGGTTTCAATTTTCAATAGAATCTCTTAGTCCTTGTTGCTACCACAGTACCGTCTTTTCCTCTGGACTGGCAGGTTATTCTCTAATTATCTGTTTCCATCTCTAGATTCTGGGTTCCAAGAGGGCAGTAATTATTTATATTTGTTTTTATATTCTAATAAGTTGAAAAGACAAAATATCATGACATATAAAAAGTACATGAATAGGAAGTATACACAAATAAATGAATTAGTGACTGAATTACTAAATCAAGTTAAAAGTTTGACCTCAGACTATTCACTATGAAATAAACACAAAACCTTGCTATGGAACTAATCATATTCATTTACAAAATAATAAAGTTTTAGTTCCTCAAATTCACCATTATTTAATAATCATTTTCTACAGTGCAGTTTAAAAAATGTTCCATTAAATTTTTTCTGTCTCTCATTTTAATGTCTTTTTGCTTCTTTTGTATTGTAATCATTTTTTCAACTTGTATCATCTATACTCTGCTTCTCTTTATTTTAGCAGGCATAGTGATTTATTGGGCAAAGCGCTTTGCTAGGATGCTAAACTAGCTTTCAGAAAGTGTGGAATGCTATGTTGAACTAAATTTAATTCTACTCAAAATAATCAGAGGTAAGGCCCCAGTCACTCAGGAGCAACAGAAGCCGAGTATGTGCAACAATCAGAAGTCTTTCCTCACTCTGCTCGACTTCTTCCACTGTCAGTTCCATTCTCAGTCTGGTTTACCTTTAATACTAGAAACATAACCATTTACATCTTTTGGGTTCAATAGTTTTAAAGCTTGGCATCAAGAGAAGTAAAATGTATTGCCTTCTAAGTCTGTGTTAAACAAACAAAAGCAAATAAAAAAAGAGAACAGTCTCAACTGGCCAAGTACAGGTCAGGTACAGGTCACGTCTTAGAATAATCACTGTAGCAGTGGTGATGATATACACTAAGGGCTTTTAGGCTTTGTGACTACTGAGGAATAAATTCTTAAAGGAATTTATAGATGTTTCAGCAAGTGTCTTGGTTAAAGCCTGTGCACCTAAAGTCAGGGTGACCTGCGTCTTGCAATGCTTTGTAATTTAAACTTTCTGAACCACAGTTTCCTCATCTGTAAATGAGGGATATCACAAAAATTCAGTGACATAATGTAAGTGCTTAGTAGAATTACCATTTAATAAAGCTTAGCTGTTATTAATATCATCATCCTCAACTTCATCCTCTTTATTATCACTGCCAAATAATCTAAAAGTTTTAGAAATGGGAGAGCATTTTTACAAAGAAAAATGATCGAAAAAAATAGAGAGGAAAGTGGACAATTTTGACAAAAAATAAATAATTGTAAAATGAAAACACTTAATACTATAGAGCCTAATAACAATAGTTATAAATCTTTAACCCCTTAGCACTGTGCTAACAGCTATATATGTTTGTGTGTGTGTGTGTACCATCTCATATATATATATATATACACACATACACACACACACAAATATATATATATATATACACACACACATATATATATATATATATACACTCTTATATAGTCTCATGGGTTTCCCTGATGAATGGCTCAGATGGTAAAGGAAGATCCCCTGGAGAAGGAATGGTTACCCACTCCGATATTCTTGCTTGGAGAATTCCATGGAGAGAGGAGCCTAGAGGGCTACAGTTCATGGGGTCACGAAGAGTTGGACATGACCAAGCATAGCAGCACAGCCTACATTCCCCAAATCCCCATTACTTGAGGTAACCTGATCGTGCTTCTATGAACTGAAACAGAAAGTCTGACAACCACCCTATGAATTTCAAATAAAGGTAAAATAAAATATGAAAATTCCTTAAAATATTTTTTAAAATGACACAAAACAAGTTATTTTATAGCAAAGGGATATAACAGCTCTATGTACCTAAAAAGATCAAAGTTCAATAAAGATAAAGAATTACTTAGAATGAATAGGAAAAGAGAATTATATCTATGTTGACAAAAAAGTGAATATAAAATATATTAGAAAGGCATTTGCAAGGTTCTGATTTCCTTGAGGGTTCCAATGAGGATAACTGTCAGAATATGTTATCTTACTCTGAAAAAATAAAATAAAACAGTTTTCAATTAAAACATCTCAGTTTCTCCATAGTGTTCCTTAAGAAATGATTGAAGCTCCTTCATTTGGAATATTGGCTTGGAAAAAAAATCATTAAAAGATGCTAGTGGGAGCTCGCCTGTTCTGTCCTGGGGATGGAAGAGTTGAATGTAAGCCCTTTCATCTTTATTTAGACTCTTCTGTAATATATTTTCTTTCTGAGAAAGGATTTATCTCCATCCAACAACATGCTGGGGAAAATGGCACTACCAAACTATATCATAATGCAATAATCTATGTAATTAAATTATTTCATGGATGAGTAGGAATGTGCAAATTGTAAAAAACTGTGAAATGCAATAATGTGTCTGACATTATAATTTCCAATGGCTTATTTATTCTTCAAGGGCTTTCTACACTGATGCTCATTTGATTTCCCTGAACAAAGAAGTATTTCCTGGTCTGCTTTGGTTCTTCATTCCTTAGACAAATATATGTACATAGAGAACACATTCTATGTCAGTCATTGTGCTAAGTGCTGTAGGGGATGAGAGGAAAAATAGGGCCTCGCTCTTTAAGGAGTCTATGTTCTAACACGGACACAGAGGCTGCGTGGTACCCAGGAGAGATAAAGACTCTGGGAACACAGTCTGAGTTCAGATTCCACCTCAGCCTCTTGCCAGCTGGGTCTCTGGCTCTCTGAGTCAAATCGGGATTAAAATGAGTGACTGTTATGAGAACAGGGTTATAACATAGATGTCTAGCAAAATATTTGGTCAATCGGACTTCCCTTACTCCTTAAATAAGCAGAAAACCATAATCAGGGCATTATGTGCTGAATTTATAAGCCAGTTAGAGAGTAAGATGGGAGCTTCATTACATATGGTTTCATATGGTGATGTCAACTAGCAGAATGAACTATCAGAACATTTGGGGAGATTTTTGAATTCCCCAAACCATCTCACTTTTCCCTCAACTCCACTCCCCTCCTAACCTCACACATCCACCTTAAAATGTTTCAGAATCAGATGCAGAGTAGGTCAAAAAATAGTGAAATGTTGAGTTCTGTCACTGACTGGTTATGGCCAAGTCATTCAATCCCTCTAAGTTTTAGTTCCAGTCAAATACCATGACTGCAAGGGTTTTCTGTTCCCAGTAAGTCAGATCGTGAGTGCCCTATACAAGGTACCCAGAAAATGGATCCCAATTGACTAAATAAACTGTGAAATTGGCAAAATCATAACAACATTACGGCATTATTGTGAAAATTAAAATGATTTCTGTAAAACACCTTCTCAGTGTTGTAGGCATTTGATATCTAAATAGCAATTGTCATGGTGGGGGGAGAGGCATCTAAGAAAAACATCTCAGAGGAAACAGCACTGAGCAGAGTAAGATTCTGAGAGTTCAGAGAATAGAACAGGCTAACTCGGCAAGCCCTGGGAGCCAGGGTCACCCTGTGTTTGAAAATAGCAGATAAGCTGGTTTGGCTGGTGTTTAAGCACCACATGAGCAGACAGTGACAGATGAAGCTGTAAAGTAGGTTGTGGTCAGTTTGTGAAAGTCCCAAAGATGCTGTTAGGATTGTATTCTGTCCATCGTGCAAAGAGACGCCGAGAATGATTGCAGTACAAAAGAAGGTGACAGGATCAGAACTTTGCTTTCAGAGGGTGAATTCAGCACTTCTGTTCAGGATGGGAAAGAAACCTGTGAGGCTTCAACAACAGCCCAGTAGGCTGGTAGTAAGTCTTTAAATAATAGCAGAGACATTGATGGAAGGGACAGGTCAAGGTACATTTCAGGAAAATCAACAGAGCTTGAGAACACTGTGAGGGAAGCAAAGAAGAGACTCTTTTAGAATTAATTCAGCTTGGTAACTATTAGAACAATGATTTCATTTACAAAAGGAGAGATGTCATAATTTGGTTTTGAACTTGCTGCATTTGAGGTAGCAGGAAGGCATCCAGGAAAAATAAAATGAAAGTAAAAAATAAAAATAAAATTTAAAAAATGATTTGATAATCATTCCAACAGAAATTTTAAAAAAAACCCCATCAGGAAGGGTTACGGATGGAGCATCAGAGTATCCTTATCTTTTAGGGGTAAGAAGAAGGGATAATCTTGTTTACTTTACTGAAATTGTTGTAGTCCAATAGTCAGTAAAGAATATACATTGGATTTTATTTAATTGTCTGTTAAGAGCATTACATTTATATTTCATGAGATTTCTAAAAACACACTGGTTGCTTTTATTTTCAATGCAAATTTTTTATTTATTTTCTAAAACTTATCTTTCATAAATTTTACTTAATTTCAGATAGAAATGAGTCCCCAAATGATTCTAGACTAGTTTTCCACTTTGTATAACTCCAGACATCTTAAATTTATTTTCTTTATGCTCTTCCTTCTTTTTGCCACTCACGTGGATTATTGCAAAAGGAATGATTCATAACAATTAAAATTCAGTTTGCAACAGAATTGTAGACATTGAAGACAGAAAGGGACCTTCATAATTTATCATAAAACAAGTCTTCTTTTACCTACTAAATTTTGACTTCAATATTAATATTTAGTTAATGAAAATTGCCTTACACAAAATCACCTGTAAATGACACACATCATTCCCACCATTTAAGTTCTGATAATATCTATGGTATCTTTAAAAGCACGGCCATGCCTGGTGGTGACTAAATTCAACTTGCACAGATATTTTATTTCAGTAACAAGCTGAAAAAGAGCAATATAAGCTGCTCCCAGTGAGCTCACAGTCTAATGGGGGATGCAGATAAACAAACTGCAAAATGACAGAGGTGACACTGAGGAAGATGAGAACAGCTCTCTCTGGAGTAATGAGGAAGTTCAAAAGGAGCTTCTAAAAGGAGCTTAGAAATGCCTTGAGTTCCATCTTTACAGACATGTAGGAATAAACCAAGCAATCTAGGTGGAGAAGGGTCAAGAAAGGGAAGGCATTTGCGTACAGAGAAGAACAAAGCAATGGGTTTTCTATCTGGGATAGCCTTTCTGGACCATCAGGTCTGTGTTCTCTAATTCACAGGTGAATTAATTCATCTAATTCTCAGATGAAACTGAGACTCAAAGAGAGGTGAAGTGCTTCGCTACACTTCCTTTCTCTCCTTTCTCCTGGACCACTGGGGGCAGCTTATATTTACCTTGATGACTCTTGCATATGTCAATATCTAGGTATGGTAGGGGTTCAGCATATTTTTATTGAAGTATAGTTGATGCACAATATTTCATATATATTAGAGGTTCATGATACCATTTTTTATTGAAGTACTTATAATGTTTCAGATGTATAGCAAAGGGATTCAGTTATATACATATATGTATATAATATATATGTATTTGTTTTCCAATTCTTTTCCATTTTGGTTGTTACAAGATACTGAGTATAGTTCCCTGTGCTATACAGTAAGTACTTATGGCTTGGTACATCGCAAATGAATAAAGGCATGCTTTCAAGAACTCTCAAAAAAGCTTTTCTAGAAAAATGTGTACTTCTAAGATCTTTTCTATACTCCTGTACACAAAAGAACTCTGTGGAAGGCGATGATAAGATGCTATTCTTTTGTCAGTTGAGAACTCTGTCAAGAGAGTTTTTCCTATTACAAAAAAATTTAGAGTTGGATAAGAATCCATTGGAACTTTGGTGACCCAGATCTTTATCAGACCCCACAGTGGTCACTTTCGGAGGATTACTGGGCTGAAAAGTATAATTATCTGTTTGGGACAAATTACTTTTCTTATCTTCATACTTCACCTTCATGTTTATCACAAAACTACTTCATTATTCACAGTGGTTTTGAAATCAATCTTGTTGATATAAGAACAATCAATCATTAATTAAAAGGGCAAACAAAGCTGATTTATAAACCATATAACTAAAAGCAAACATTTAATTGTGACGTTAACTCATACATTTTGATAGTAAAATGAATATTATGCCAGTGTTTTACATGACTGATGAAGGATTAAAACTTTGCTTATCTACTTCACTTTTTGATGATTAAAAATGTTATCTCCTAATATGAAGGTGGAAAGTCTTATGAACTGAATTAGCAGGTAATTTATATTAAGCATTGATTTAATACTCTGGTTTTCCTTTTTTCAGCCCCATGATATCCCTCATATGATGCCTGAAATTCCTTTATCAACAATAGGCAGGTTTTAACATTTGCAGTAGTCCTTCAAATACCTTGTCAGACTAGCTTTCTTATAAAGGCCAATGAAAACTACAGTTGTAAAGAAAATCACAACCTTCTACTTTAGTTCATTTAGAGGCCCTTGAGTGTTCAATGATGTGAAAAGTGACATATATCTGTGAATTCTTTAATTACACTGAGTGCACTTCATTATATGATACATAATTCAGGAGACAATTCCCTGTATTGAAAATTCAATCCAACTTCAGTGTTTAAATGTATCCTCTGCTTTCAGTTATATCCAAAACACTGTAAAACAAGAGCAAAAATTTTGAGGCTCTGAACTGGACAGAGTCAGAGCATAAGAAGGAGGTTCATTGTGTGATGGGTTTTGCTAAAATGATTTCAGATTCCTCAGACATAAATAGAGGGGTGCTTTTTCACTTTAGCACCACAGTAAACTCAAGGCAGTGCATCTTAGAAGGACGCTGATTTCTGACCCAGGCCTTTCCCACTATTAAACTACCATCTGTCAGTTTCCCATCAAGGTAAGTTTCTCATCATGGGCTTCCCAGGTGGCTCAGAAGAACAGTGGCAGTGGGAAAGAATCCATCTGCCAATGCAGAAGAGGTTTGATCCCTGGTGTGGAAAGATCCCCTGGAGAAGGAAATGGCAACCCACTCCAGTACTCTGGCCTGGGAAATCCCATGGACAGAGGAGCCTGGTGGGCTACAGTCCATGGGGTCGCAAAGAGTGGAACACGACACGGTGACTAAACAACAACACAAAAGTCCCTCAGGAAACATCTCCCATTTCACCATCTTAGAAGCAAAGAAAGAACTGTTTTCAGTTAAACTGGTGGCTAAGTAGGGATTTATCAGTGTTAACAATTTCTAGGATTAGTGTTTAGTATTCACTGCTCAGGTCCAGTGACAAAACAAACATGCAAATATGCTCAGACTGAAAGGTGCCCAGATCCAAAAACCCAAGACATGAAACGACAAACAACTGAGAAAGAAAGAGCAACTTAGTTCCTTCTAGATTAGCTCTTTCAGTGCTGCTGCTGCTGCTGCTGCTAAGTCGCTTCAGTCGTGTCTGACTCTGTGAGACCCCATAGACAGAGGCCCACCAGGCTCCCCCGTCCCTGGGATTCTCCAGGCAAGAACACTGGAGTGGGTTGCCATTGCCTTCTCCAGTGCATGAAAGTGAAAAGTGAAAGTGAAGTTGCTCAGTCATGTCCAACTCTTAGTGACCCCATGGACTGCAGCCTACCAGGCTCCTCCATCCATGGGATTTTCCAGGCAAGAGTACTGGAGTGTAGGTGTTGGTAAATCATTTAGCTTTTAGCTTTGGGGGCAAATTTTAGCTTTTGTAAATCCTTATGCTTTATCCTCACCCATTCCTTTATTTTTCACTTCTTCATTTACTGTTTCTGTAAGTATCAGTGAAATTAATTCTTGAACAGAAAGGCGTTTACTTTAAATAGTAGTCACAACTCTGTTCTGAGAAGCCACCTTATTCTTGACACATTTATGAGGCAGTCAGTTGCCTTCCAGAGATTTTTTTCTTCTTACTTAGGAAAAGGATATCTAATGTTCTCAGCCCAGATAGAGAAAGTCCCATTGGAGTATACTTTAAGAGATCCTTCTTAGTAATACTATGTGTAGTTGTGGCTTTGGAGAGAGCACAAACAATCATCTTTTTTAAAATTAATTTTCACTGGGGTACAGTTGCCTTATAATTTTGTGTTCTTTTCTGCTATACAGTAATGTGAAATAGTAATATGTATACATGTATCCCCTATTTTTTTAAATTTCTTTCCCATTTAGGTCACCAGAGAGCACTGAGTAGGGTTCTCTGAGCTATACAGCAGGTTCTCATTAGTTATCTATTTTATACATTGTATCTGTAGTATATATATGTCAATCCAAATCTCCCAATTCATCCCTCTGTTTTGCAAATAAGATCATCTATACTATTTTCCTAGATTCCACATAAGTGCATTAATATATGATATTTTTCTTTTTCTGACTTCATTCTGTGTAATAGTCTCCAAGTCTCTACAAGTGATCCAATTTCACTTGTTTTACGGCTGAGAAATATTCCCTTCTATATAGGTACCACATTCCTTCTATATATATACCACATTTCTCTGTTGATGGACATTTAGGTTGCTTCCAGGTCCTGGCTATTGTAAACAGTGTTGCAATGGACATTGAGGTGCATGTATCTTTTTGAATTACGGTTTCCTCTGGGTATATGCCTGTGTGTGTGCACTGAGTTGCTCAGTCATGTTTGACTCTTTGCTACCTCATGGACTATGGCCCTCCAGGCTCCTCTGTCCGTGGAATTTTCCAGGCAAGAATACTAGAGTGGGTTGCCATTTCCTACTCCATGGGATTTTCCTGGCCCAGGGAGCAAACCCACATCTCTTGCATCTCCTGTGTTGATAGGCAGATTCTTTGCCACTGAACTGCCTGGGAAGCCAAGTAGTGGAAAAGCAATCCTCTTGATATGTGACTCATATCAAATCTTTCCTCAGTTCAGAACCTTCCACCAGCTCCCCATCTCTCTCAGAGAAGAGCCACAAACTGCCACCTTTTTCACCAGTCTCCCCAACACCTCTCAGTTCCCTAGGCTCCTTTCTCTTCCTTCAACACCCAGACATTCTCTTGCCTCTAGGCCTGTACACATGCTCCCTCCTCTCTGTCTAAAATGCTCTGTCCTCAAATGGCATTTACTGTTTCCAGTGCTTGGATTACTCATATTTTAAAGACTACTTCTATTAATCCTTCGGATCAAGCTCAAAAATATGGGAAAGCAACTTAGAGTTTTCCCAAAGCAACATTAGTGACTTCCATCTTTGGGATTCCTTAGTACTTTGCTAACCCTTTATTACTGAGATGACTATGAAACTTTGCAATAATTTTTTTAACATGAATGTTTCACTAAGTTATGAGCTACTTGAAGACAGACAAATGAGAGTATTCATATCTATATACTCCTAAGATTTACCACAGAACATAACATATAATGTTTACTTCATTGAAGCATGCAGATAAGTTGAAGTATTGTCCAATTAATGCAAGCTTGCATTTAAATCATGTGCAACAAAATTGGTGCTTTTAAAGAGGTCATATCTAAACCAGAAGATGTTTTGTGCCCAAATTGTGATCCAAAACTACATGACATTCCAAGAATCCACTAAAAAAAAAAATGTTGTGAAATGTGTAATAAAAATGGGGGGAGTAATAGGATGATGGCCGGAAATAGCATTGGTCTTCGTTCTCAAGTCAGGGTACATTTACTGATGAAGTTTCAAACCGGAATGATATATGGCTCATGCCTTCATCATAGGTGCTCAGTATATGTTCACTGAATTATCAGAAACCTGCTTCCAAGCTTGCATTCTTTGCTAGATTTACTATCCAATCTGCAGCAACTCTCTTAATGGTTAGGAGCTTTCAAGAGGAGAAGGCACAAGCTGAAATTTTAAATATGACTTTGTTTTAGGTAGAGAAGGATGAGCATAAGCATTTCTAGAAGAGAACATGGCATGAGACATTCAAGAAACAACCTATAAGTAGGTATGGCTGGAGTAAACAGTTAGAACTGGACATGGAACAACAGACTGGTTCCAAATAGGAAAAGGAGTATGTCAAGGCTGTATATTGTCACCCTGCTTATTTAACTTATATGCAGAGTACATCATGAGAAACGCTGGGCTGGAAGAAGCACAAGCTGGAATCAAGATTGCTGGGAGAAATATCAATAACCTCAGATATGTAGATGACACCACCCTTATGGCAGAAAGTGAAGAGGAACTAAAAAGCCTCTTGATGAAAGTGAAAGAAGAGAGTGAAAAAGTTGGCTTAAAGCTCAACATTTAGAAAACAAAGATCATGGCATCTGGTCCCATCACTTCATGGGAAATAGATGGAGAAACAGTGGAAACAGTGTCAGACATTATTTTGGGGGGCTCCAAAATCACTGCAGATGGTGACTGCAGCCATGAAATTAAAAGATGCTTACTCCTTGGAAGAAAAGTTATGACCAACCTAGATAGCGTATTGAAAAGCAGAGACATTACTTGCCAACAACGGTCTGTCTAGTCAAGGCTATGGTTTCTCCTGTGGTCATGTATGGATGTGAGAGTTGGACTGTGAAGAAAGTTGAGCGCCAAAGAATTGATGATTTTGAACTGTGGTATTGGAGAAGACTCTTGAGAGTTCCTTGGACTGCAAGGAGATCCAACCAGTCCATTCTGAAGGAGATCAGCCCTGGGATTTCTTTGGAAGGAATGATGCTAAAGCTGAAACTCCAGTACTTTGGTCACCTCATGCGAAGAGTTGACTCATTGGAAAAGACTCTGATGCTGGGAGGGATTGGGGGCAGGAGGAGAAGGGGACGACAGAGGATGAGATGGCTGGATGGCATCACTGACTCGATGGACGTGAGTCTGAGTGAACTCCGGGAGTTGGTGATGGACAGGGAGGCCTGGCGTGCTGCGATTCATGGGGTTGCAAAGAGTCGGACACGACTGAGCGACTGAACTGAACTGAAGGATATGTGGAAGGAAATGAGATGAGAGTGTGGACAAAAGACACATCATTCATTATCTGGTGTGCTAAGCCAAAATGTCTTAATTTTTTTTTTCTGAATGGTCTAGGAAACAAATGAAGGATTTAAGCAGAAAGTAACATGGTCCTGTTTTGCGTGTTAGAAAGTCTGTATGCTCAGTTGCTCAGTCGTGTCCAACTCTTTGTGACCCCACGGGTTGTCTGCCAGGCTCCTCTCTCCATGGGATTCTCCAGGCAAGAATACTTTAGCGGATTGCCATTTCCTCCACCAGGGGATCTTCTGACCCAGAGATCGAACCCCTGTCTCCTGAATTGGCAGGCAGATTCTTTATCATTGAGTCACCTGGGAATCCCTGGTAAGATTACGCCTTTGGTAATATAAGGAAAGGATCAAAGGACAATATTGGAATGACTGAGCAAGAAATTAATGATTAGAGCCACAGCTAAGGTAGTGGAAGTTGGTATGGAAGAAGGAGGAATGGTGATGGAGATTGATCCCAAGAAGATGGATGTAAAGTGCACCATGACAGATTAGGTATGGAGAAGAAGGAAGAGTCAAAAATGACTTCTTGGGTGATAGAGTGGTTGTTGGAACATATCTGCAAAAAGAAAGCTCCTAGAAAGGTTACCGGAGCAAAATAATGAACGTTAAGTTTTGAATACTAATGAGGTAGATAGATAAAGAAATCTTGGCTGCACAAAGAGACTTGGGCTGGACACATAGCCCACCTTAGTGGAGGCTGGACAAGGTCGCCAGAGAGACTGTGAAGAATAAAATGGATAGGGGCCTAGGGTACATGGGCCTTTGGGGAAAAGTTGAAATTCACAGTGAAGTGAAGAAGAAGAGGCCAAAGAGCAGACTGAGTGGCCTAGAAATAACTGAGGAGGAGACACTTTGAAAAGGAGGCATGATTAAGGGTATCCGATGCTTGCAGTCAGATCAAAATGGAAACTAAAAGGGTTCTGTGACCATTGTTCTATGAAGATTTGACATCACTTTGGCAGGTGGCTTTCTTTCTACTGAATTGGACAAGGAGAAGGTCATTATTTTCTGTGCACCAAGACAGTCTTAGCAGTAGGTAACACATGAAGAGCAAACCATACTCTGTTTTTCTCCTTACCTCCCTTCCCCGAAGGCTCAACTTTTTTAAACAAATGGAATCTTGTCAGAATGAGCAAGAGTATCTTGAAGGGAACAAAATCACAGAAAGAAAATGTATCTCAGGACTTACATGAGGCAGCAGGAGCAGGAGTTTTCTTCCACATACATGAGATGATTATGAACAAGTATGAATATCTACACGTGGGAACCTCAATGTCTTTTAGCATTTCCTGACACTTTTTCTCCTCTTTGCTTTCCATATAATTGCTTCCTCCTAAAATGAAATAGGAGCCCTGATATATCAAACACGACTGCCTGATGTGTTCTTTTCTTCTCCTTTTCTTCCCTTTTCAAATATTTACATGCAGTTGAAAGTCTGAATGTCCAGTAAGGTCATAATTAATTAATCTCGAGAGTTAGCTTTAAGAAAACACAAAACATATGTAGGAGAAAATATCAATTCTACTAGATTCACACTGAGATCTTTTTGTTATTCCCCTTCAAACAATCCTGCCAGTGCAGAAGTCATATTGATGACTTATCACTTAAAAATGTCAGCTGGACAGGAATAGAATACTTCACATCTGTTTACAGTATATTTATATACTATTAACACATTAAAAATAATTGGGAAAAATAATACACTAATAAAATATACCATATTATTGTTAAACTTTAATTAAAGAGATTTTAGCTGGTATAGGAAAATAGTATAATTATGTGACTCTGCTCAGGAAATGTTGAATAATTTGGCCAAGGTTACACAGACAAGAAGTGGTGGAGTTAAAATCAACAACAGTGCCCTTAACCACGATTGTTAGTTCTTGCACAAATGCTTTGTGCTCACATTTGTAAGGTGAAGAGACCCAGGTAAAGAAGGAATTCTCATGTAAAATGTGCTTTCAGTTCAGTTCAGTCGCTCAGTCATGTCCGACTCTTTGCGACCCCATGAATCACAGCACGCCAGGCCTCCCTGTCCATCACCAACTCCCGGAGCTCACTCAGACTCGCGTCCATCGAGTCAGTGATGCCATCCAGCCGTCTCCTCCTAGGTTGTCCCCTTCTTCTCCTGCCCCCAATCCCTCCCAGCATCAAGGTCTTTTCCACCTCTTCGCATGAGGTGGCCAAAGTATTGAAGTTTCAGCTTTAGCATCATTCCTTCCAAAGAAATCCTAGGGTTGATCTCCTTCAGAATGGACTGGTTGGACCTCCTTGCAGACCAAGGGACTCTCAAGAGTCTTCTCCAACACCACAGTTCAAAAGCATCAATTCTTCGGCGCTCAGCCTTCTTCACAGTCCCACTCTCAAATCCATACACGACTACTGGAAAAGCCATAGCCTTGACTAGACGGACCTTAGTCGGCAAAGTAATGTCTCTGCTTTCGAATATACTATCTGGGTTGGTCATAACTTTTCTTCCAAGGAGTAAGCGTCTTTTAATTTCAAGGCTGCAGTCACCATCTGCAGTGATTTTGGAGCCCCCAAAAAATAAAGTCTGACACTGTTTCCACTGTTTCTCCATCTATTTCCCATGGAGTGATGGGACCGGATGCCATGATCTTCATTTTTCGAATGTTGAGCTTTAAGCCAACTTTTTCACTCTCCTCTTTCACTTTCATCAAGAGGCTTTTTTGGTTCCTCTTCACTTTCTGCCATAAGGGTGGTGTCATCTGCATATTAGAAGTATAATTCTCCAAAAGACATGTGTGTGCAGTCCTTGAAAACAGCAAAAGAACTGAGGGATACGTGCAGGTGTGAGAAACATGTATTAAAAATATCCACAAAGTGTCTGGGTTCACCTCTTTTCTGGAAGAAGATTGGATGAGAGAATTGGGAGCCCATGAGGAATGGGAACCCGGAAAACCTAAATATTAGAGAACTTGGAAATAACTAGATGTCTACATATCCTAACAGATATTTTTGTAGTGGTTCATAATAGTACCAGGGGTGTGGAGTATGTGTGTGTGTGTGTGTGTGTGTGTGTGTGTGTGTGTGTGTGTGTGTGAGTGTGTGTGTGTGCATGAACGTGCACTTGCATTTACATGTACTTTAAAATGCAGGCTTAAGTTAATACTTTAACTTTCTCTTCTAGCTAGAAATGAAGATACTCAGTAGCAGGGCACAGGAAAATATCAGTAAGACCACCCAGACTTGAAGTCATTGCATGAATCTCTAGTTAAGCCCAATAAGAGCTGAACTAAAACAAGGAAACTAGAACCAGAATAGAATGAACTTGGATGACACCAGTTCCAGTTGATGAGGCATTACCATTTGTCTGAGGAAGATGCAAAAGTGATGTAAGAAAACTAGACTTACTGCTAAGACTTAAGTTGCATGTTTGATTCTATAGCCAGTAAAAATCTATCCACCTTAAACTTTTATTTGAGTTAATAGAATGTCTTGCATAAACTAGACTTTCTTATTAGTACCTCTGGATTTGACATTAACAAGTTTTGACACCTTTGGCAAGTTGCTTCACCTTTCTGTTTGCAGTCTCCTCATCTCTAAAATAAAGTTAATAGTACATAACATATGGTTGGGTAATGGATCTAAGCCACACTGAAATTACTCAATAAATGTTAATTACTGTCACTACTGTGCCCGTTATTATTACCATTTTTAACTCCTGTTAAAACTTGTCATTAGAAATTTCTGTCACAAAATGAAAGTTTAGGACAAATCAAGAAAACTCTTCTTTAAATTACTAAGTTTACTAACCATTCACGCATTTCTCAAACTAGGAATCCTGGCATGTTCTCCAATTAATGCATGGCCTTCCACATTCAAAGAGGTCACCAAATCTTGCTGAAGGCATATTCCAATGACTTCCGAATCTTACCACATTATTTGA
This sequence comes from Oryx dammah, assembly GCF_014754425.2. Classification (NCBI taxonomy): domain Eukaryota; kingdom Metazoa; phylum Chordata; class Mammalia; order Artiodactyla; family Bovidae; genus Oryx; species Oryx dammah. The sequence continues at coordinate 40,909,691 of NW_024070203.1, forward strand.
TCTCCACTCTAGATTCCACATGATGAACATCCCAGTTCTTAAGAAATAAACAACAAGAAACCTCACTATTGACTTTCCAGCTGTCAAAACACGTCTCTGCTCCTCTTCACAATAAATGCCCTCAAAATGCAAAGTGTCATTCTTAATCACCGGCTCTACTATCAACCTTCACATTTCTCTTGAACGAATGATTCACATACTCTTGTCTACCATTCCACCAAAAATAGTTCTTATTGAGGTCACCTCTCTGATGCCGAATCAAATGGCCAATTTAATAATCTTTCTCAACCCTTCTGCAGCTTTGTCAAAGGTGATCATTCCTTGTTTTTCCAAACACGGTCTGACCACCAGGGAAGGCCCTGATCCGTACCTCTTCTCAGATTCATAGATGAACCTGATCACCCTCAGATCACACTTAACCTCATCCCCTTGCTACACTGAATCTTCTACTCTGGCTTAACTGCAAAGAGGTATGAAGGAAAGTATATGAAATTGAAGATGGAGGAGACCAGGAAGCTGGCTTCTATCCTGCAATGCCCAAATTCTACATCTATAAATTTCAAGCCAGGCTAAAGAGAAGCAAACAAATTTTAATAACAAAACAAGCCACATGATTTGCATATGATCTATTCCCTCGCCTCTATTTATCTCTATAATTTGGGAGAAGAAAGACAAAAAAGCAAAAGCCTTCTGAACTATCATGAGTAAAATAGAACCCAGGAGCCTAGCTAGGAATGTAAAATGCAAGGGACAGGAGGAAGAGGAACTGGAAAAGCACAAGGGAGAAAGCATCTAGAAAGTCAGCGCTTAATGGATCCTCACTTTTTCCCTATAAACAAGAGCTTTCTTTGAAATTAGGGCCCATAATCCTGCTAGAAAGCCTTTAATTTAAAACAAACTGGTGAGAAAGGAAAAAAAAAAAACCTCTTAACAATGATTAAAGGATTCAAACATATCAAGAGAATCTTTTCCTTTTATAATACTTATATTTTCTGCAATAAATCTGTATTCATAGAGTTGCTTAAAGTATTTCAGCATTGAATTTCATTTTAAATTACTGAACAAAGTTTTAGGCAATAGAAAATCAGCCCATAGCCACAGCGCAATAGTAATTAAATACACATATTGAAAGCACATGCAGGACACAATTGCCCTCACCTGCTTTTATTCGGGCAGAGACTTCACCTAGGATGGAGACAGAAAGGTCTGATACTCACTTTCTCAGCCTCCCTTGCAGTTAGAGCCTGAATGTGTGACCCATTCTGGCTCAAAGGGCCTGCAAGGAAACCTACTGTGTGAGGGGGGATGAAGGATAGAGCACAAAGTTCCTGAGAGATGCTTAACTCCATATTCAGCATGGTTGGGAGGATGTGATGATTTCTGGCACTGCTGCAGCCACCTTGATCACCATGAGTCATAACATCACTGTCACACTGAAGACAGTGGACCTGAATGGTGGCAAGAGCCTGAGTCCTAACTGATTTCAATGAGCCACTGAGCTGCTCCACAGCTCGCTCTACTATATAGAGAGTAATTTATTCTTATTGCTTAAGTCCCTTGAAGTTTGGATATCTTGTTACACTAAGCAGCCAAAAGCAACCTACCTACTAATGAATCAAGCTATGCACTTAGGCCAGAGTTTTAAACTGTCAAATTCTAATAAACAAGGACACTCTGCTTGCTATTAATATATTTATTTGTTGTCTCAAGATAAACAATGATTTTTACCTATTTTAATTATATGTATTTAAGGTGATACTGGGAAAGATTGAGGGCAGGAGGAGAAGGGAGTGACAGAGGATGAGATGGTTGGATGGCACCACCGACTCAATGGACATGAGTTTGAGCAAACTCTGGGAGATGGTGAAGGATAGGGAGGCCTGAAGTATTATAATCTATGGAGCTTCAAAGAGTCAGACATGACTTAGTAACTGAACAACAACAACAAGGTGATTATAGACATAAAAATGACAGTGTGATGAATAAGATTATCATGGCTCCTGGTAGGATGTAGCTATTGGAATACATTGTCATTGTTGTTGTTTCATAGTGAAGTCATGTCCAAGTCTGCAACCCATGGACTGTAGCCCGCCAGGCTCCCCTGTCCATGGGATTCCCCAGGCAAGAATACTGGAGTGGGGTGCCACTTCCTTCTCCAGGGGACCTTCCCAATCCAGAGATCAAACTCATGTCTCCTATGTTGGCAGACAGGATCTTTACGACTGAGCCACCTGGAAAGACCACTGGAATAGATTAGGGTTCCCTAAAGTGTTTCTTGGAAAGTTAGTCCATAAAAATCATCCAAAAGAAAGTTGACTTCAAGGCCATGTAAATTTAGGAAATGCTTCTTGTCATAACCTTTTGTAAAAGTTCAAGTAAATACTGACAATAAAGACATTTAGATGCCCAGTAATTGAAAAAAATTAACTTTATTTTATAATTTTGGCCAATTTTTTCAGAGACCATTTATTAGTATCCCCAAACCTGACTGATTGAAGTCCCTCTAAGCTCCAAAGTTCTACAGTTAGAAACACTTGCTAGCTGTGTCAGCTTGTTGTGATACTATTGCCAGGACATAATGCTCAAGAATACACCTCTGCTCAACTGGAAGGTTTATGAGGGCAGATTATGGATAACTGGATGTTCCATAGGGTTTACTCCTAATGCACAGTGAATATACACATTTCGCCCAGGATAATGGCTTCTCAAGTCTCTCACTATATCTGTGTACAAGGATATAGGAAATCACAGATGGGTCAGGCTCCACTGACAAGTAAGCTGCTTTGTAAGGGCCCTTCGTAACAGTTTTAATCACCTAAGTTCTGTACCCAGTGCAGTAATTTGTAATTCATACCTATCTTTTTTTTTTTTTTTTAGCTCTTCATTCTACTTCTAGGCATGAGATTCAGTCATATTGCTCAGATAACTCTCAAATATGGGGCACTTCAACTGTCTAGGCCTCACTTTCTCAATTTCTCAAGCCTTCTAGAACTAAATATTTTAGTTTTGATATTCTGATATTCAACATTCATTATTTGGCATGGGAATTTTTAAGTTTGTGGCCAGTTGGTTTAACTGATTAGTTTATGTTCCCAATGATGCCACCTTTGAGAATTAAGTTTGATTTATCAGATGACCCAAAAGTTAATAACGTGTCAAGAATGAATGTATTCTCTTCTATTTTTTATTAGAAGACTCATTCTATCAATGGTTGCTTGGACAATACTGAAACAGAATATAAAATTTCATATATGCTTTTCTTTAAAAGTGAACAGGTTAATGGATACAGAACTTTAGTTTAGGAAGCTAATGAAGTTCTGGAGATGAATGGTGGTTATGGTTGCCCCAAAATGTAAATGTACCTAATTTTACATGCCACTAAAATATACACTTAAAATGGTAAAATACTAATTTTATATTATGCATATTTTAGTATGTGTGGATGTGAGAGTTGGACCATAAGGAAGGCTAACACTAAAGAATTGAGGCTTTCAAACTGTAGTGCTGGAGAAGACTCTTGAGATTTCCTTGGACAGCAAGGAGATTAAACCAGTCAATCCTAAAGGAAATCAACCCTGATTATTCATTGGGAAGACTGATGCTGAAGTTGAAGCCCCAATACTTTGGCCACCTGATGTGAAGAACTAACTCATTGGGAAAGATCCTGATGTTGGGAAAGATTGAGGGCAGAAGGAGAAGTGGGTGACAGACGATGAGATGGTTGGATGGCACCACCGACTCAATGGACATCAGTCTGAGCAAACTCCAGGGAATAGTGAAGGACAAGGAAGCCTGTCATGCTGCAGTCAACGAAGTCACAAAGAACCAGACATGACTTAGCAACTAAACAAATATTTTAGCAAAATTTAATAAAATAAAACATTATTGTGAAATTATTTTATTTCCATCTCTTAACAAAATGACAAAACAATTTTGCTACAACTGAATATCCACATGTGAGAGAATAAAATTGGAACTTTATTTTTCACCATACTCAAAAATCAACTCAAAATGGATTAAATACTTAAACAAAGACCTGAAACTGTAAAACTCCTGGAAAAAATCCACTATTTAAAAAACCAAAAGAGATCGCTGAATATGTCTTCAGTTCCTTAAGGACAGGGACCATATTTATTACTTTTGTATTTCAAAAAACTTACAAGAGCGCCAACAGCATTATAGACATTCACAGAAAACTGATTAAGAATTCACGAGGAATTGATCTGAATTTAAACTGAACGACCAGACTTCAGTGAAGTAACATCTAGTTAAACTCCTAATTAGTCACATTGTCAGGAAAATTGTGGTGGTGGTGGTTCTTTCTTTTCATGTTCGATGTACTGTCTAGTTCACTTCTACAAATACCAGACAAACTTAGTACTATTTCATGGTAATTTTCAAAAGAAAATCTCTTAAAACCCCAAGGTCCAGAGGTTTTAATAATGATAGCTTCAGTTCATCACTTTTCCATTATATATGAATGTTTTTATACGTATTTTAAAATTTTAATTGGAGGATAATTGCTTAACAACGTTGTGTTTGTTTCTGGTGTACAGCGAAGTGAATCAGCTATATAACATCCATCCCCTCCCTCTTGAGCCTCCCCTCTTACCCGCCCATCCCACCCTTCTAGGTTATCGCAGAGCACCAGGCCAAGCTCCCTGTGTTCCACAGCGATTTCCCCCTAGCTGTCTAGCGATTGTATACATGGTAATGCACACTTTTCAGTGCTCCTCTTAATTCCTCCTGCTCTTTCCTTTCTCTGCTGTGTCCACAAGTCCATTCTCTACGTCTGTGTCTCTATTCCTGTCCTGCAAGTAGGTTCATGAGTTCCACTTTTCTATACAATATACAATATTTGTTTTTCTCTCTCTAACTTACTTCACTCTGTGTAACAAACTCTAGCTTCATCCACCTCAGTTCAACTGACTCAAGTTCATCTCTTTTTCTGGCTGAGTTCATTTTCAAATACCCAAGAAAAACTTTATGTTGATCCTATATGAAAAGAATGGTTGTTGCCCAAGCCATCCACTTAAAAAGTCATGAGCTGTTCTTCAGAGTACCCAGGAGATCTTTAATTAATCTGTTATACCACATAACAACAAATCAGTAAACATCAATTAAGAAACACTAGGGATGACCCAGAGGGATGGTATGGGGAGGGACGTGGGAGGGGGGTTCAGGATGGGAAACACGTGTACACCCATGGCAGATTCATGTTGATGTATGGCAAAACCAATACAATATTGTAAAGTAAAAACTAAATAAATAAATAAAAAGCAGAAATCTTAAAAAAAGAAAAGAAACACTAGGTAAGGCTCTAAAGTTTTTTAAGTGTCTTTGTGACTATTTTGGAGTACTACAAAACAGTGTAGTTCATCACCACGTGCCTTCCGTGGCTTATACTTTAGTAGAAAATTCTAAAAAATGTCCCAGCTTCGCTGACAAATATATGAGACAACAGGAGAAGCAAGGCTATTCAGATTTAGTAGAATAAAAATTGTTAACAAGACTGAAATCTTCGGTTGCAGACATAGTAAAACAGGTAGCAGCTAGGGCCCACTCCTGAACCTGCAGCCCCCACTCACCACTGGAAATATGTTTGCTGGTTAATTTGTCAGTATTGTCCTCAAACAAAGAGCCCCTTTCCATTGGCAGGTGCAGACAAAGCTTGGAAAAGCTACACAAAAAGGACTCAATAAAAAAAGAGAGAGATGTCCTTGCTGAGAAGGTAGTTCTTTCTGATTTTCTGTAATAGACTTCACTTTGCCATGAAATTAAATTTATAGTATATCTGCGAGACACTGGGACTCCAGCAAAGCTTTGCTATTCCCTGACTTGACATTAACACAGGCATTTTCATGGGAAGGCCATTGCAAGCCAAATAACTGGTTATGTGAACAGTTTACAGAAAGCCTTTATTTAAAAAGAAAATGGATAGGGGTTGCTGTTTCCAGAAACTGTGAGTACACAGACGCACATTCAAATTTTGTTTTCCTTTGAGAATAGTCTTAAAAAGAAAGATGTAACATTAGACAATGGGAAGCTTTGGGACCTAGTATAACACCTCTGTGTTTATTTTTCTGATTCATTATCTAGCATTTATCAGGCTAAAATTGGAATAGCAAAATCTTATTTCAATAGCAGATGATCCTATCATAGTAAAACTCCAGGCTGCAGTTTCAGCTCTGGAGTGGGTACTACATCAAGTGATACATAATCCTTAAAAAGTCCACACCAAGAAAGTACTCTCTCCTGAGTCAAAGAAAACCATCAGCCTGCATCCTGGTCTCAAGGAAAATGAGCTGATATTGACCTACTGTGTTTTGGACTTGAACAGTGGATTCAATTTCCATTTGTGCAACCAATTTTGAAATTGAAATAGAGAAATTAAAGGGACTTCCCTGGTAGTCCAGTGGTTAAGACTTTGCCTTCCAATGTAGGGGGTGTGGGTTCGATTCCTGGTTGGGGAAATAAGATCCCACATGCTTCACAGCCAGAAAACCAAAAAAACATACAACAGAAGTAACATATTTAATAATAATAAGAAGAAGTGAAGTTGCTCAGTTGTGTCTGACTCTTTGCGACCCTATGGACTGTAGCCTACCAGGCTCCTCTCTCCATGGAATTTTCCAGGCAAGAGTACTGAAATGGGTTGCCATTTCCTTCTCCAGGGGATCTTCCCAACCCAGGGATTGAACCTAGGTCTCCTGCATTACAGGCAGACACTTTTACTGTCTGAGCCACCAGGGAAGCCCAATATATTCAATAAAGACTTTAAAAAAACAGTTTACATCCAACAAATCTCAAAAAAAAAACAAAAAAATAGAGAAAGTCAAACCAATTAAGGGTAAATCTACACAAGGAGGTCAGGTTGGGAAGAATACATTGTGGACTTGATATCATGTAATTATCAGAGAAAACTCGAGGTCTTATTGATAGCTCTTAAGTGAAAACATCAGAGTGATTCATCCTGCTACAAAATATAAGAACAGGAAGAAATAGCTTATTAATTAAACTGATGGAAAAGAAGGCAGTTTCCCACTGATGTGACTTTTTGAGATCATTTGGTTCAATGTATTGATAAATGAAGAGTGACTCAAATGAGTGCCTTGTCCAATGACAAGCATAGACCATGACTCCCCAACTCAATCATTCTTCCACTAGGACATGCAGCTTACAAGTCTGGCAATAGTAATCCTCAGACTGAAGCCTTTTCAGGGTCTGGAACTTTAATCAAGTTAATTCCTGAATTTTTAAGCAGAATTTCTTTTGTTCTGAAGCTTAATGTCACCCAAGAACCACACTCTCAACAATGATTTACCTACTCTACCTGATAATACAAGACAATGGAAACATTAGCATATGGCCAGCTTAACAGCACTAAAGCAAGGATTAAAATAATTCTTCTAGCCAAGAATTAGGCAAAGAGAAGACAAAGGAAAGCCAGCCATTGCAAACTGCTTTTGTAAGATTAATTAAGATGGGGTCTTCACAGCAGGAAGAAAGCCTTTAAGGATCATCAAGGCACAGCCTGGACACTGAGACTGGGGGTTATAACTGTAGTCAGTAGGCAACAGGCCAGCTCATCTGGCATGCAGGTATAATAAATGGACCAGTTCTCCAGAGAAGAAGCTTGGGACCAAACTTTGACAAAGACACATGAAATGTAGGAGCAGAAAGGTATCTCAGCATGGTTTGGTTGATTACCTCATTTTGCATGTGAGAAAACCAAGGCCTCAAGAGGTCACATGTTTCCTTAACTTCCTAGTTCTTGTCCAAATGATTTCCCCTTGTACACAGCAAGTCTCAGGCATAAATGCTCCCTATAGAAATAAAGAACACAGAAACTAATCAAAGGAAAATTTTGATAAATATTTGATGTGCAAAGGAGTATTTAGCTCTAATTAGATAAAGAATCCACATTCTATAAGTTCTGAGCTTTGTATATTTGAATCTTTATTATTTCTTCTGTAAAATGGAAATAGTATTTTTTCATACATTTTAAGGATTAAATAATGAATCACATTTGAATGCACTTTGAAACAATGAAGTGATGCACAAACATGACCTTTAATACTTAATCCTTGCTATGAAAATCCATTTTTAAAGTAATATAAATGCTATTTACAGCAAGAATTACAGGACATAATAGAAGATGTAAAGCATAAAGCATGTTTGTGGCTTTGGGAACATCATTATTTGATATGGTGGCATGAATTTCTAGCAGAAAGGATCTACTCCTAGGATTTACAAATGTTTCCAGGTACACAACTTCAAACCAGTGTTCAATGAATTCTCCAGATGACATTCTGAGAAGAATGAACATATTATGCACAGATACACAAGACTTCAGAGAAGGCAATGGCACCCCACTCTAGTACTCTTGCCTGGAAAATCCCATGGATGGAGGAGCCTGGTGGGCTGCCGTCTATGGGGTCGCACAGAGTCAGACACGACTGAAGTGACTTAGCAGCAGCAGCAGCAGCACACAAGACTTGCCTGGAGTAGGAAATGGCAACCAACTTCAATATTTTTGCTTGGAGAATCCCATAGACAGAGAAGCCTGATGGGCTACAGTCCATGGGGTTGCAAAGAGTTGGACATGACTGAAGTGGCTTAGCACAGCACGGCACACAAGACTTACTTAAAATTCTAAGTATTTTCCCAAAAGCCCCAGTTAAGAACATTGTACAAAGCAAAACCCTTCAGGTGGCTCTAATAGGAAAGAGCACACCTGCAATGCAGGAGGCATAATGAGATGCAGGTTTGACCCACGTCTGGAGAAAGGCCTGGCAATCCACTCCAGTATTCTTGCCTGGAGAATCCCATGGACAGAGGGGCCTGATAGGCTACATACAGTCCATGGGGTCGTAAAGAGTCAGACACGACTAAAGTGACTTAGCATGTATATGTGCACAATTCGGAAGTCCTTTCTCTTTTTCTTTTGTTTATAAGACACTCCAAACCATAAATCAAGTAACATTCTAAAAGTCACACTGAATTCAGGTTCCAAATACTAAGTTTCCTCTACCTACTTAAAATGAAAGAAATATATAATCATTCCAGATCTATTTAACAAAATAGACAATATAAATCCCTGCACACTTCTGAACTAGAAATCATAGACCAAAGCAGAAGGAGAAGTAATTATCATTGCAAGGAATCAATGTAGCTGGAAGCATTTTGAAAATTCTAGAACTATGAGTATTGGTGATGCATTAATTACTACTAACAAAAGTTAAAATTTGGAGATTTCTTCTGCTGAATAGAGAGACATCATTAATAGTTTATTTCTGAGAACCAAAGAATCACGTTACTATTTATAAATTACATTCATGCCTCCAAATACCTCTCTGATCTGATAATCCAGGATTGACTGCATCTTTGCTATAACACTTATTTCTATCTAAAAATCACTTTGTAGCTGAGTCCTAATTATTGCCATACTTACTATAACTGAATGCTTCAGAACAGTCGCCTCTCATAAGAAGGCAATTTGGAAGATCTCTTCAACCTTTACTTGAAGAGTCTTCTATTATGATGATAAAAGGCCTAGAAACCACATCATATGATGAACGGTTCAAAGAATTCTACCCACATAATGCTATTGTGAGTATATCTATTAACGCTTCTTCCTCTAATTATTTGCTTATATATATGCCTCTCCATCTAGACTGTGAGACCTTTCCAGAAAAGAGAATGTGTTGCTTTCATTTTTGTATCCATACATCTGGACATGCGACCTGATAGATGGTTGATAGTCAATAAATTTTATATTTATTGAAGAAAGAAAGTTAGAATAAACCAGAAGAAAACAAGTTAGTTAATTATTAGATTAGTTCCAAAAAGGTAGATTTGGACTCAACACAGATGTGCATGCATGCTAAATCATTTTAGTCATATCTGATTGTTTGCAGACAGACTGCCTGTCAGATCCTATGGACTGTAGCCTGCCAAGTTCCTCTCTGGGAATTCTCTCCTAGGAGAATCCGTGGGTTTCTCCAGGCAAGAACTCTGGAGTGGCTTGTCATGCCCTCCTCCAGGAGATCTTCCCTACCCAAGGATTGAACCCACATCTCTTCCATCTCCTGCACTGGCAGGTGGATTCTTTACCACTAGCACCACCTGGAAAGCTCTCAACACAGGGGAGAACACCAAAAATTTATCCTAAGACAAGAGGTCCACACAAAAGTAAGGAACAAATGTATGAATACTAAGGGAGATAAGGGGAATGGTGGGATGAATTGAGAGACTGGGATTGACATCTATATTACTACTATGTCTAAATAGATAACTAATGAGAGCCTGCTGTGTAGCACAGAGAGCACCACTCAGTGCTCTGTGGTGAACATACCCTGCACTGGCAAGCAGGTTCTTTAGCACTAGCACCACTTGAGAAGCCCAACCTAAAAGGGAAGAGAATCCAAAGAGGGGATATACATATACGTATGCTGATTCACTTTGTTGTACAGCAGAAACTAACACAACATTTAAGGCAACTGTACTCCAAAAAACATTAGTTAAAAAAGAGCAAAAATCTAGCCAATTTGATATTTAGTCAGTAGCTACATAGCCAAAATGGTGCAGTTAGGAAGCGCTGGTTAGGTACAGGGTTCTATAAGAAGACATTACTGGAAGTTACAACTCAACTCTGAAGTTCTGTCATTTTCACAGGCACTCTGTATTGACAATGAATTCCATTTCCCTCCCCGTGACCTGTACTGACATATTCTAAATGTTTTTCATACATTATTCTTTACATCTTTCCAAATTGTTTATTCTTCCACAAATTAGTTTTTAATACCTCAAAAGGGGGAAAAAAGGATAAAGCATTCCTGAACTAACTTTGAGAATTAAAATAAAAAAATCATAGCAGTGCAGTATATATCCAGCTATGAGAAATGAACACCTGTTAAATATCTAAATATGAACAAATTGCTGCTTTTTATACCTGAATTTGATTTCTTAATCATACAAGCAACTTAAATGCACCTCATAACAATTTTAAAACCTCAAAGAATATAAATCAAAGGACTGCAAGCTTGACTTTTCCAAACACTGCCTTCTAGAAAGGAATTTTTTTAACTGCATCCTTTGTTCCTCATGTACACACCGCTATATTAAAAATGGATAACCAACAAGGATCTACTGTATAGCACAGGGAGCTCTGCCCAATATTTTGTAATAACCTAAATTGGAAAACAATTTGAAAAAGAATCAATACTTATATATGTATAACTGAATCGCTTTGCTGTACACCTGAAACTAACACAGCATTGTTCATCAACTATACCCCAGTACAAAATTAAAATGAAAAAAGAAACTTTGAGAAGTTTATATAAATGAAGTGTTACCCCACTGATACAGTACACATAAGACTGGACTAGAAGTTGAGAGATTAACATTCCCATAAAAAATATTCTGTCCTCTTGAATTCTAAACTGGTCAGACTCATAAATCAGACCTTTTCACTTGAATCCTCAGCACATAAACAAATAAAAATAAATCACAGCATTTAAATCTGGAGAAAGTGGGGGAAAGGGTAGCTTGAATGAAAGCATAAAAATTAAAACAAAGTTGGGAAGTAAGACAAACATCTTGTTTTGAAAAACAAAGTCCAGAAGCTCAGAACAGAAGGATGTGGATAGCATTCTTTTTGGCTCTCAATGACCAGGAGCAACAGCTAAGGAATTGTTGCTGTGAAGAATCAGAATAACAGAGAAGTAAAGCAAAAGGGCCCTGCAGATGTGTAGCCCAGGAAAACAGAGGTCAGTCCCAAGCAGGGAGTTAAAACACAGAGGACCAGACTGATGCTAAATCTAAATCAGATCTGGGAGCCTGAAGACAAGCTGCTTTTACATAGAGTACACTCATAAATAATGCTCTCTGCCCTGTTTCCTGCAGGGAGCTAGACAGTTGTCAAGCATAACCTGTTTGAGGCCTTTAGATGAATTCTGTTCTATACCAAAAAGGGAGAAAAGATGCTATGATCAACTCCAATGTGGACACATGCTATGGGCTCTACGTGTGAACAAGAGAGTGCATGGTTTGTTCCCTCCTGCTGATCTGGGGCTTTGAGGAGAGATGGTGTGGTATAAAGTGGCACTAAAAAAGACCTCAGATTCACATGATCAGTCAGGGATGATACTCAAAATACTCAGCAGCTGCAATAGCAGGAGCATCTACCAATCAGGACAGATCATCTAAACTTAGGACACCAGCTATGGAAGATATTTTTGTTCAGTTGCTCAGTCATATCCAACTGTTTGTGACCCCATTGACTGCAGCACACCAGGCTTCCCTGTCCTTCACCATCTCCCGGAGCTTGTTCAAATTCATGTCCATTGAGTCAGTGATGCCTTCCAAACATCTCGTCCTCTGTCACCCTCTTCTCCTCCTGCCTTCAATCTTTCCCAGCATCAGGTTCTTTTCCAATGAATCAGCTCTTCGCATCAGGTGGCCAAAGTATTGGAGCTTCAGCCTCAGTCCCCGCAATGAATATTCAGGGTTGATTTCCTTTAGGATTGACTGGTTTGATCTTGCAGTCAAAAGGACTCCCAAGAATCTTCTCCAACGACACAGTTTGAAAACATCAGTTCTTCGGTGCTCAGTCATTTGTTCCAACTCTTACATCCATACATGACTACTGGAAAAACCATAGCTTTAACCATATGGACCTTTGTCCATACTTGTCCATATTTGTCCATTAGCAAAGCAATGTCTCTGCTTTTTAATATGCTATCTATGTTTGTCATAGCTTTTCTTCCAAGGAGCAAGTGTCTTTTAATTTCATGGCTGTAGTCACCATCTGCAGTGATTTTGGAGCCCAAGAAAATAAAGTCCAGTCACTGCTTCCACTTTTTCCCCACCCATCTATTTGCCATGAAGTGATGGGACCAGATGACATGATCTTAGTTTTCTGAATGCTGAGTTTTAAGCCAGCTTTTTCACTCTCCTCTTTCACCTTCATCAAGAGGCTTTTTAGTTCCTCTTTGCTTTCTGCTATAGGGTGGTATCATTTGCATATCTGAGATTATTGATATGAAAGATATACCAAGGTACAGTCCATACCTTCTACATATCAGCCCAGCACTCAGCTCATATACCCAGCTCCTGGGGTGAAGGCCTCCCTTACTTTGACTCCATCTCCTGCTGCCAAAAGGCCTACCATGTCCTGAAAGTTTTTTTTAACATTCCAGTGGGCCCCTTGAAAATTAATTTCACTCTGTTTTAGGGAAGGGAGTAAAGTAGATCATACATGGTAGGTGTAAAATAGAAAATTATTTTCCCCAAAGTTTTGAAAGTGCACAGATTATATATATATATATGATAGGGGAATAAATATAGAAATGAGTAAATATAAGAGAAAGAAGACTATAGAAGCTTTATCAGAAAAGCCACGTGGAAATGGGAGAAGGAAATGGACAGTTACTTGTTTGTTTGGCTATATGTTTGGTATGTTTTTCTTACTGGACTGGCCTTTAAATTAGTGAATCTGTAAGGACAACAATCATAGCTATTTTAAGAATCCTTGTATCTGTCAGTGCTTAGAACATAGCAAAAGCACAATAAACTTTTCATTCTTTCATTTTTTAACCAGTAAAAACACACAAATACATCCAGCCCACAATTTGAAGAAATATATTTCTGTATGACACATTGTATATATGCAGTATGACAGATTAATATATACTTTATTTAGGGGTGTTGTGCTGTACTTAGTCGGCTCAGTCATGTCCAACTCTTGGCGACCCCATGGACTGTAGCCCACCACGCTCCTCTGTCCATGGAATTCTCCAGGCAAGAATACTGGAGTGGATTGCCATGCCCTCCTCCAGGGGATAATCCTGACCCAGTGATCAAACCCAGGTCTCCTGCTTTGCAGGCAGATTCTTAACTATCTGAGCCACCAGGGAAGCCCCTGTTTAGGGGGGATGTTTAGGGGAATGTTTAGCCCTTGTTTAGGCAGCCAATATGGCAGAGTAGGAAGACTCCGAGTTCACCTCCTGGGTGAGCATGCCAAAATCACAACTATTCACAGAACAGTCACTTATGAGAATGATAAAAACTAGCAGAAAAGATTTTCTACAAATAAAGATATAAAGAATAAAGCACAACAAGACCTATAAGAGGGATGGAGATGCCCTAGGATCAAGACCCACACTCCAGGGTAGCAACCCAGAAATTAGAGGATAATCACAACTGCAGAGGTTTTTTTCCAAGAAGAGAGGGGCCCAAGCTCCACCTGAGGGTCCCGCATTGAGAAGATGAGCCCCAGAATGTGTGGCTGTGATGACCAGTGGGGCTTGCTTACAGGAGAGCCAGAGGACTGGCAGAAACCAACACCAAAGGGGGCATGGAAGTCTCATACACTGACTCCCAATACAGAGACTGCAATTTGAACGAAGCCTGGGTGGTACTCACTTGCTAATCTGTCAAAATCATATAAACTTATAATGGGGAAGTTTATAATGATACATGCTTACCTCAGGAAACAGGAAAAATTTCCAACAATCTAACCTCTCACCTAAAAGAACTACAGTCAGCAACTTAGTAGAGAAAAGGAGATACTTGCTTGAATTGAATTTGAGTTTAATCTAGAATGTATTCTATATTTTATGTAGACTATAGAATAAAGGTGTATTTCTGTGGTAAGAGAATCTCATAAAACTATTCAAATGACTCATATGCATGAACTATTGAAATAGTAAATTGGATATAATGACTTAAAAAAAGAACTAGAAAAAGAACAAATAAACCCCAAAATTAGTAAAAGGAAGGACATAACAAAGATCAGAGCAGAAATAAATGAAATGAATATTTTTTAAAGTATAGAAAAGATCAATGAAACTAGGAGTTAGTTTCTTGAAAACAAAGAAAAATTAATAAACCTTTAGCTAGACTCATTAAGAACAAAAGAGAGAATCCAAATCAATAAAATTAGAAATTAAAGATAAGTTACCACCAACACCACAGAAATACAAAGGATCACAAGAGATTACTACAAACAAGTACACACCCATAAAACAGACAACCTAGAAGAAATGATTACATCTCTAGAAACATACAGTCTTCCAAAAGTGAATCAGGAAAAAATAGAAAATATGAGCAAACAGATGCTAGTAATGAAACTGAACCCCTAATTTGAAAATACTTCCAATAAACAGAAGTCCAAGACCAGACAGCTTCACAGGTGAATTCTACAAAACATTTAAGGAAGAGTTAAAACTATTATTCTGAAACTATCCAAAAAATTGAAGGGGAAGGAATGCTTCCAAACTCATTCTAGGAGACCAGCATTAAAACTGGATAAAGACATCACAAAAAAATAAAATTCCCATCAAAAATCACTGGTAACCATAGACACAAAAATTCTCAAAAAATATTAACAAAACCAAATTTAAATTATTTAAATTTAATTGGTGTGTTAAAAATATTAACAAACCAAATTTACATTAAAATGATCATATGCCATGATCAAACAGAATTTATCTCAGGGTGTAAGGTGTTTCTATATCTGGAAATCGATATGATAATCCACATTAACAAACAGAAGAATGAAAATCAGATGATCATATCTCAATAGACAATGAAAACGCTTTAGACAAAACTCAACATCCATTGTGATAAAAACTCTCCAGAAAGCAGACATTCTGACCTTATATGTGTCTATTGAAATAAACTTCAGTTCAGTTCAGTCGCTCAGTCGTGTCTGACTCTTTGCGAAATAAACTTAAAATAATAAAATAAAAATAATGACAATTTGAATAAGTAGAAAAATTCACCATCATATTGAAAGGTTTTAATACAACTTTTTAAGTAGCTAACTTATCAAAGAGAGAAAATATTGAAAAGGATATAGAAGTTCTGAATGAAATCATTAATGCACTTTATAGGATATAGGTGAAGGGGTGAGGGTGATATATATATCACTAATGCACTATATATCCTAAAACTAGACAGCAAACTGGTTACTCTCACTTGTCACATTTTTTGAAAACTGATCATCAGCTGAGTAATGAATCTTAAAATGTTTCAAGAAATTAATATACAAACCTTATTGCCCAACTAGAGAGAAAATAAGTTAGAAATCAATAACCAAAAGGAATTTATAAAAAGTTTTTTTTCTTTTTAAAGAGCTTGGAAATTAAGGAACACACTTCTAATTAGTGAATGGATCAAATGAATAAATAAAAATTTAGAAAATACTTTGAATGTTAACAAAAATCTGGTGAAAACCTATGAGATACTGCTAAACCGATACCTCAAGGCATAGCTATAGCTTCAAATACTTATAGAAAAAACTGAAAATTAATGAGCTATAAATCTCACTAAGGATAGAGAAAGAAAAAACTACATAAAATCAAAAAATGAAGACTAAAGAAGGAAGAAAATAATGAAGAGTAAAAATAGCAACATGGAGAGCAAGCATAGAATAGAGTTATTTAAATAATGCTTCATTCCTATGCTGAGTTTATTCCAGCAAAGCAAAGTTATTTAATATTAAAAATGTCAATTGATATAACTCATCATATTAATGGATTAATGGAGGTAATTTATATGCTTATCTCAATATATACAGAAAAGACATTTGATAAAATGTAATATCCATTTTATGATAAAAGAACTTGAAAATAGAAAAAAAAATTGCTAAGTTGAGTAAATATTACCCAAAACTTGAATTGAATATCATACTTTAAAGTAAATATTAAATGGTAGAGCCCAGGAGCAGGTAAAAGATGCTCATTTCCACCACTTACATTCAACAACATTCTGGTAATCCTAAACAGTGCAGTAAGGCAAGAAAAGAAATGAAATATATTAGAATTAGAAAGGAAGAACCAAGACTATTTTAAATCTTTAAATAACAACTTGATATGATTCTTTAGAAAACTATTTACAAACAATGGAAAAGACCATCAGCCTTGCCAGATTTAAAAAAAATAAATATACATATACAGAAGTCAATTGCATGTCCATAAGACAGAATCATATAGTCACTTTAAAAATGCATCAATTACAATAGTATTAAAACAATCAAGTAACAAGAAATAAATTTAACAAAATCTATGCATCATATTCTTGGAAAATGTTTTAATATTTTGATAAGTGTTAAAATAGACTTAACATAATTAAATGTTAATTTATCAGGAGACTATATAATCTAAGGACTTCCCTGGTGGCTCAGTGGAAAAGAATTCACCTGCCAAAGAAGGTGGGGAAGATCCCCTGGAGAAGGATATGGCAACCACTCCAGTATTCTTGCCTGGAAAATCCCATCGACAGAGAAGCGTGGTGAGCTACAGTTCATGTGTTCGCAAAATAATTGGATACGAGTTAGCAACTAAACAACAATCACCTATGCCTACTCAATAATATAATCTTTGGGCTTCCCAGGTGACTCAGTGGTAAAGAATCCACCTGCCAATGCAGGAGACATGGGATCAATTCCTGGGTCCCTGGGTCTGGAAGATCCTCTGAAGGAGGAAATGTCAACCTGCTCCAGTATTTTTGCCATGGATAGAGGAGCCTGGCAAACTACCATCCATGGAATCGCAAAGAGGTGGATGCAACTGAGCAACTGAACACTCACTGCATGCACATATAACCGAAAGATTCTCTCAATCGGTTTATAAAGTCAATGATATTTTCAATACCTCTGCTATTTTTTTTAAATTAAAATGGACCCTTAACTCATATTTCACCCAAAAATCAATTCCAGGCACATTAAAGATTTAAATGAAATAAACAAGGCAATTTAAATAAAACTATATAGGAACGTAATCCTATGACCTCCCAGTAAAGAAGAATTTCTTAAACAAGAGAAAAAACCCAAGCCATAAGTGGAATGCCTGATCAATTTGGCTACATTAAAATTGAGAATGTGTATCTTTAAGACAACTTAGAAAAGTTAATCTATAAGCTACAATGTGAGACAAAAATACATAAACAATCTTAGTCAGCCACCAGCAATCCATATTTCACCTTTATACAAATTGCTAAAGGTTCAGTTCAGTTCACTTCAGTCGCTCAGTCGTGTCCGACTCTTTGCAACCCCATGAACCACAGCACGCCAGGCCTCCCTACCCATCACCAGATTGCTAAAGGTATCAATACTCAAATTTTTGTGCGTAAAGTCTTCTTTTCATCTCTTAGCTGATTAAAGCCACCATCACAAAGTATAACACCCAGTAACTGGAGAATAATGTCCCTCAACAGTAAGAAAACTAGAAGTCTGAAAATGGTGCTGCAAAATGTCATCCTTCTATCTGTGCAAGACTTTAGAAGGCCCACTCTGACCCTCTTCCAAAGGATGACAAGTCCACAGGATCAAAGAAACACATCAAGCTAGAGAATGTGGTTCCCACCTCATATCATGTTCAGAGGATAACTGGCACTTTACAACATCCTCCAGCTTGATTCCATAGTTCTCGCTAGTATTTATCTTGACCGAGGTAAGCCTGAGGAATAGTAAAGGAGTGGCTGGTGGTGGAGGCTAGGCGGGTTGGCATGGAGACAGCTTGGACAGTCAGACTGGGGTATACACCCACACGCCTACGAACTTCAATGAGAACATAAGGGTCAAGCTGTGGTGGCACAGAGGGGCGTCTGAGAGTTCTAAAGGGAGTCACTATGAAGGTTCCTGTGAAGGACTGTTTGCCCCAAAGTTTGGACAGAAAGTTTTATGTGTTGGTTAGCTTGATTTATGGAGAAGGCCCTGGCATCCCACTCCAGTACTGTTGCCTGGAGAATCCCGTGGGCGGAGGAGGCTAGTAGGCTGCAGTCCATGGGGTCGCTAAGAGTCGGACACGACTGAGCAACTTCACTTTCACTTTTCACTTGCATGCATTGGAGAAGGAAATGGCAACCCACTCCAGTGTTCTTGCCTGGAGAATCCCAGGGACGGTGGAGCCTGGTGGGCTGCCGTTTATGGGGTTGCACAGAGTCGGACATGACTGAAGTGACTTAGCAGCAGCGGCAGCAGCAGTAGCTTGATTTATAAATTTCAAACATTTGGTCATATATTTTACAAGCCTCCATTAGTATTCTTTTCCCAAGCCCTGCAAAGATAGCAAACAGGCCTGATTGTGGAAAGCAAAAGGGAACACTTCAAAGGAGAATTATAAGAGTTTATTTTAATCTTTCAGTATAATACAAACTCTTGGGTTAGCCAAAAGATTCATTCAGGGTCTTTTGTAATATCCTATGGAAAAACCCAAGTGAACTTTATGGCCAACTTAATACATAGTGACCACATTAATGAATTGCATAAAATATATGAATAATAGAAAATAATGATAGGAAGAAGATTCAATTTTAAAGAATGAAATTGAATAAAATAAAAGAATAAAATTGAAGAAAATAAATAGAATAAAATTGAAGAAAATAAATAAAAAGAATAAAAATATGAGCCATTAACTTAAATCAGGAATGTGAAATAGAGGTAAGAGAAAAACCCAGGCTCCATTTGACCAATTTTTCAATTTTCATAATCATATAGTCTACAAAGGTTATACTTGGCTTAGAAAAGGTGACTATTTCTTTCTATTCAACACCCTCATTACTTTTTGTAGAAAAAGTAACTTTTCTACTATGGTCTTTTGATCCAGGAGGCTATTTTTTAAAGGGGCACAAAATAGCTATATTTATTGTGAATTTGTTTAATCATCCCCAGTGTACATTCTAAATCCAGGGATATGTGACAGATAAATAAATACTGCAGAATGGTTCTCCATATTCTAAGAATATAAAAGTCACCAATCAATTTGTGATATATGAGATCCAAGTACAAATGAATGGAAAATATAGCAAATATGGCTGAACTTTTGCCAAAATAAGCCCAAGAGAAAACAAAGGAGAAATAATCATAGATGTATCAGCATTGGAAGGGATTTATAAAAATCATCTATTTACAACCCAGGCCCTGACATTCACTATCAGGTGAGCATCATCTACCTATTTGCCCAGAATAGAAGCTTATTATTTTAGAGATTTGCATAACAGTACTCCTGACTTTTGTAGGTGCTGGGGGGTGAATACATGTTGAGTGAATGAATGAGCAAATAGATTTTTTTTTCACAGTAGGTTCATTTCCTGGTTTTCATTTGTCATCTTTTTATTTATTTTAGGTTACAAAGGCTTCTTAAAGCTGCCAAATTCTCCTCCCTTAATTCTTGAGTTGGAGCATCCTTTCTTTTGTTGTTTTCCACTTAGAGCATGTTGGTATACCAAATTTCAGAGAGCTCAAAAAGGTTAAATATTAATATGGACAACATTGATATGGCCACCACCACATTTCTCCTTTCTAAATAAAACTAGTGTAATTCAATAAATCATTGATAGTGTCTTAAATAAGTCTCTCTTTTAGAATTATCTTCTGGATGTTTTATCCCAAATGATTTTACTTAGGAAGTCAAATCTGTACCAAGTTTGATCTTGGAATAACAAATCATAATTTTTAAATACTTCTAATGGAGAAACATATTAGTAGGGCCTCTGGAACTGGACTACACGATATCTAGCTTGCTTTATTTTCTAATTGCTCTTATTCTCAGTGTTCTTCTGAAGTGTTGCATTGTTTGCCAAGAACTGAAGGTGAAAAGGAAAAATAGAAAGTGCTTCCTTGAAAAAGAACAGAGGAGAAAATTAACTAAAAGAGAAATCCAACCTAGGAATTACTTGGGAAAAAAAGCAATTATGAAGTCATTAGTATTGCATTACTATGAGTCAAAGTTTAAAAAATAGTGAATGCTTCAGATTTCTGTAAATAAATGCATAGCAGTATCCTGTTCTGGCAGACCTGAAATATGGGGTAAGTAATTAACCTTCAGGTTGTCAGAATTGATACACAGTCATCATCATTGTATCTCCAATGGTATAAAGCCCAAAGGAAAGCATAATTCTTGTTGCTGTCACTCTCATTTGTGGCCCCAAATCACACAGAGAAAGTTTTTTCTGCTTCTTTTTCAGTGCAGAATGCTGCCTATGAAATTGATTTTTGTAGAATAATAAGACAGCTGAAATGCCTTCTGAATGATAACATTGCAGAGGCCAGCTTTAGGTATCACATCACTGCATGCCGAAATTCAATTCATATGTTCTGCTGATCAGTTGAGACATTTTCTAAATTCTTATGGTTGGTTGACACACATTCAAAGTAATTATCATGGGATTCTTAGGAATACTAAACTGATAACTGACCTCCAGCATATGAGTTACAAGTTTTAAGCATCAATTCTCACTATATGTATTTCTCAGCTTTAAATGATTTTTTAAAAATTATAAATCCCCAAATTATCTTTATAAACTTGCTGTTCACCCTGGGTACAGAGAGGACTGGATAAATGAAATCTCAGTATTTACTGGGAATAAACCATCAGTTGTCTGGGCAAGACATATAAGATATTTATGTCATTTGCTTAATTTACACAAACTGTGAAATGAACATTTTCCTCTACAGACTTCATGAATTTTCTGAGCACTCATTTTCTTCATTTAAACCAACTTTTTAAATCCAACTGCAATCCTTCCATAGACCAGCACAGAAACATGCTACTATTTGTTACATTAAGATTACTAGTACAATCTTTATGGCTTTGTCTTACCCATTAATATATTCATAGTGATTAAGCTAAATAAATCAGCACAAAAAAGCTTTACTTCTTAGGACAACTGTGTCCACTTCGCAGAATCAGTAACGTATTATTAGTATGTCTAACAAGCTTTCTGACTAAACACTGGTTCCACTCCTTCTTTTCAAAAAGAGCATAGGAAAGGTTGTTTGTTCATTTTTCGTTAAAATATTTAAGTCTAGCATCAGTTTTTTTTCCTAAGTGATGTTCCATTTTAAGATACTTCAGACACAACGACCCCACCAAAGTATACAGAATCAAAATAGAAAGTAAAGGTTTAGTAATAAATGCAATATGTAACATTATTTTAAGGTTTTTGATAACAGTCAACATTTTAAAATTTTTATTTCTTCTTTGGAAGTTAACAAGAGCCACATATTTGATTCAAAAAATGATTTGAGGGTAAGAAAAGGCTTGTTTTATCTTGCCTGGTAATAGATTTTTTTTCTTTTCCTGAATTCTCTGCGTGAATAACAAGAGTGGCAGCCATTTTTCTCCCAGCTCAACATCAAAACCCCTTTCATCTGCTGTCTAAATGCAAACAAAGCAAACCTTCCACCAGGCCTTTCTTTCCAGATAAATTAAAACTCTCATGTCCTGGGGCCTAAATCAAGCCTACAGGCCTTCCCTAGATAAATCCGCTCTCAACCTGAAATCTTCTTGCCACACGTGCTCCTTGTAAGATAATTTTGCAGTAGCTAATCAATAATGCAACAGTAAATTGCATTTAAATAAACATTAGCAGCCCCTCTTAATGAATAAACCCTCATCTGCAATTTGTCAAAGTCAGAAATACTGGACTCTTTTGATATTCATTGGAATATTGGAAATTGGAGCTTTGACGGGTTTTATGTACATTGCAATTACCATTGTGTGTATGTGTATGTGTGCACTAAAAAAAAGGCTTATTTTTATATATTCTGGACTGAATATAGTGGAACATACAGCAGGTTTCTAGACTAGAATTCGTATGTCTGCTACCACCCTGGTTAAAAATATATTGAGATAATCCTGCTTTCCATTGCAAATTACGAGGCAACCAAGTTGTATGTACCTCATTTGAATTTTCTGACTTTAGATGAAAAAAAAAAAAGTAGAAATCTTACTCTGAAATGATAATGAGAAGGAAAACTACTTGATTTGATATTATGTCTATCATCATTTTTATATTTCACAGAAGAAAGTCATTATTATTAAGGAATTCTGAAATAATTATAGAAATTATAGAATCATTGACCTGCAGACCTAATATTTTTAATATACAAAGATAATTTTCTAAAAATTTTATTTTTAGGTAGATTATGAATGTTATAATGGGCTTAATAAGTACAACCCCTTAACATTCATTTCTATTGTTCTACAGAATGCTTAATTTTAAAAAGTAAATGACTATTATTTTCAAATGCTTTAAAAGGACCAAAAATATTATGATATATCTTTGATTGTAACCTGTAAAAAAGAATGGAAGACTCTGTCTATGTGGTGTCATATTTTGGAAAAATTAAGTTTTTCCAAAATTTTTTAGAAAAATTAAATTTTCCAAATTTAATATTTTCTGGATCTTAAATATATATATTTTAGAGATCCTAACTAGAACAGTCACTTCTAGTCAAAATGAATCCCATTTTAAAGCTATGAAAATAAATAGCACTTTCTATTTTATAGGAATTTCAGAGCATTTAGTGTGGGAACAAAGCAGAATAATACTATGACATAAAGATTTGCTTGAAGAAGGAAACTATTCTGTAGAGTATCATTAGAATTAAAGCCATTCTTAATCTATATATTATCTACATAATGCTATTGGAGTAGAAAAAGGAATTATTATTTTTAACAGATGGAAACTTTGGGTGTCCAAGAACTACCTGTTAGTTAGGGCTACACCCAAGAATTAGTGTTCAAAGAGCTCAATCAGTGTCTATGCCATTTTCTCAGTTCACATACCAAATGGACACTCAAAGATGTCATCAAAATAGACTGATTAAAAAAAATTAAAGCTGAGAATGCATAGGTAAATCAAGAGGGTTGTTTTGACCCCTTAAAAATACCCTTTGAAATATTCACACTTTCATACATCTAATCATTGGTAAGGACATCTCTAAATGACATGTTCAAAAAGATTTAATTTAAATATGAGAAAATGATGAGTGCTCTAATTTCTCTCTGTCTCAACTCATAGTGACAGGTATTTTAATGTACACCACAGAGACCTCAGTGGCATTCAACATGCCAGGCATCAAGAGGCACGCCTACTGCAAGCACCAAGCACCAGGTGAATATCCACTGATGATTATCTCACTCAAAGTTTAGGAGTCAATGGAGATGCAAAACCAAGATAGGCTCCTCCATCCCTGGGTTTTTCCAGGTAAGCATACTGGAGTGGGTTGTCATTTCCTTCTCCAGGAGATCTTCCCGACCCAGGAAATGAACACGGGTCTCCCGCAGTTCAATTGTAGGCAGACGCTTTACCATCTTACCCACCAGGGAAGTAAGAAGACCTTACTCTGGAATATATATGGAATCTAGAAAATAGTACTGATGAACCTATTTGCAGGGCAAGAATAGAGATGCAGATGTACAGAACAGACTGTGGACACAACACAGGAAAAGAAGGAGGGACGGATTGAGAGAGTAGCATTGACATACATACATTACCATGTGTAAAGTGGTAGTGGGAAGCTGCTGTATAGCACAGGGAGCTCAGCTTGGTGCTCTATGATGAGCTAGACAGGTGGGACGGGAGGTGTGTGGGAGGGAGGACCAAGAGGAAAGGGATCACTCCACTTCAGTTCAGTCACTCAGTCATGTACGACTCTGCTACGTCATGAATTGCAGCACACCAGGCCTCCCTGTCCATCACCAACTCCCAGAATTCACTAAAACTCACGTCCATCGGGTCGGTGATGCCATCCAGCCATCTCATCCTCGGTCACCCCATTCTTCTCCTGTCCCCAATCCCTCCCAGCATCAGAGTCTTTTCGAATGAATCAAATCTTCGCATGAGGAGGCCAAAGTACTGGAGTTTCATCATTCCTTCCAAAGAACACCCAGGACTGATCTCCTTTAGAATGGACTGGTTGGATCTCCTTGCAGTCCAACGGACTCTCAGGGGTCTTCTCCAACACCACAGTTCAAAAGCATCAATTCTTTGGCACTCAGCCCTCTTCACAGTCCAACTCTCACATCCATACATGACTACTAGAAAAACCATAGCCTTGACTAGATGGACATTTATTGGCAAAGTAATGTCTCTACTTTTTTATGTGCTGTGTAGGTTGGTCATAACTTTTCTTCCAAGGAGTAAGCGTCTTTTAATTTCATGGCTACAATCACCATCTGCCGTGATTTTAGAGGCCATAAAAATAAAGTCTGACACTGTTTCCACTGTTTCTCCATCTATTTCCCATGAAGTGATGGGACCAGATGCCATGATCTTCATTTTCTGAATGTTGAGCTTTAAGCCAACTTTTTCACTCTCCTCTTTCACTTTCATCAAGAGGCTTTTTAGCTCCTCTTCACTTTCTGCCAAAGGGTGGTGTCATCTGCATATTTGAGGTTATTGATATTTCTCCCTGCAATCTGGATTCCAGCTTGTGCTTCTTCCAGCCCAGCATTTCTCATGATGTACTCTGCATAGAAGTTAAACAAGCAGGGTGACAATAT